>NW_011888789.1:7871830-7908085 GCF_000151845.1 Pteropus vampyrus
TATTTGATAACGTGTAGCTATTTTATTCTAAGCTTTTGTAGGGTTTCATATCCCGGAGATAAAGTAACCTTTTTGAAAGGACTCCCCTTTTCTGAATTTTGCTGTTTCCTGCTTGTTGAGCAGTGGCCTCTCCTGGGAAAGCAGAGTTATTTCAGCCAATATTTGGACCCCATTTTATATTAGAGTCTGTGGAATATTATACTGCTATTCGGATATATTCATAATCTTTTCTATGATTTTGTTGTTTTTATGGCCCAGTAAAATTTATAGTTGTTTTTGTTGAAAGGTTATCAGAACATATTTGGGCATCAAACTTTTTCAAAATAAATAATGATGGCAATACTTCTAAGATATCTCTTAACAAATGTATCCAACAGAGTTTCGTTCTTATTACAATGCAAATTAAATGAGAATAAAATTATTCTTATTTTAGGACAGTTTCAAAATGAATGTTTTTGCTCCCGCTTCCCACCCACATACAAGGAGGCACCCCAGATTTCACCTTTTTTTAAATCGTGGCAATTTGAAAATATATCGAGAAGGCCGTATGTAGATAATGAATGGTTCAGTTAGCATTAATCCCAGAGAATGGAAAATCAGGAGCAAGTCACTTTTAAAGAATAAGATTGTTCATACTCACCTCTTCCTGACCACAAGTCTACCACTGTAAATTAACATTCGAAGTTAGCCACCCCTGTGATATGACTATGAGAATGTTTTCTTTGCATGATTCTGGATCATTCTGTGGTGCAGATCACTCTAAAGGAGCAGAATGGCCTTTAACTTTTGTCTTTCGCAGCCAGGATCTAACGTTTTCTGGATTTCACTGCTCTTTGGAATTCTCCACCAGAGGGAGGACAAGGGAAGAAGGTTTCACCCGCAGTTCTAAGGGAAGTTTGAACTCGAGAAACTGAACAGTAATGAAGTGAAGAGCTCTAGTGCCGTCTATTCACTCTCCCTCTTCCTACTTGCTTTCTCACTCAGCAGAACTGAGTGACGACCAGCTCTTGCAGTAATTTTATTGATCATCGCGTTTTAACCAGGGTCTTATAGTTCCTTTGGAATTAAGTTGTAGTGAGAGATAGTTTAGGACACGCCCTTTGAAGAGGTCAGGTTATTATTTATTTTAGGAAGAGCTAAAGACGAGAATTCTGACAGACACATTGTTGAACCCTCGAAAGCAGAACTTACATATACATTCAAGGAGCACATCTACGAGGATGCTGCGATCTGACACCACCCCCTCCCCCCAAAGGTTCACTGAGCCTCCCTGTGAACCCAGGACATTCAAAGTCCCTTCCACTCAGAGTTCATCTTTGCCCTATGTGCGTGTGGGATTTTCACTAAAGAAAAGAATGAACCCCAAACTCTCCTGGGGAAACACCAAACGTTTCTCTCCTTCCCGAGTTCCAGAACCTTTATTTGGGGGACAGGTATCGAAGTTACAAACTTTTTTCTCCAACATTTCTCCGCATTAAAGGAAACACACTAGCCCTTCTGGGCGCTGCCTGGTTTCGGGAGAGAGCGAGGAGAGCCAGGAGCGCGAGCCCCTGGGTCTCTTCCTTGGTCCTTCATTCTCCCGGGCCGCTCGGTTCGGTTCCCGCTGCAGCGGTGACTGAGGCGTCTCCGCGCAGGTTCCAGCGACCCCTGTCGGGGGTTCCCTGCGGCCACTCGGCGCGCCGCCGCCCCCCGCCCGCCTGCCGGGCCGGGCTCCGGAGTGAAAGGGGCTGCGCCGGGAGCGCCGAGCCCAGGCTCCTCCCGGTGGCGTGTCCGCGCCTCGGGGTGGGGGTGTGGTGGGGAAGAGGGAGGGGGCGAGGCAAGGGGAGGGTGAGAAGGAGGCGCCAGCCTCCAACCTGCGGGCGGGAGGTGGGTGGCTGTGGGGCAATTGAAAAAGAGCCGACGAGGAGTTCCCCAAAACTTGTCGGAACTCTGGGCTCGCACAGAGGGCAGTAAGTCGCAGAGCCGCGGTGGCTGCCTGGGTGATGAGAGCGCGGGCAGGACGGTGAACGCCTCTCCCTCCTCGAGCTGCAAGCGCTCCGGACAGAGGGCAGGACAGGAGCCGACAGCGGCGGGACCCAGCGCGGCGGGAACCAAGGACTTCTTTGGGCGACAGGAGCAGCCCCGAGAGCAAGGGCGACCGCTTTACTGAGCGACCGCTAGTCCCAGGTGGCCCGGACCGCACACCGCGTCCGAGCCGCTCCCCGCAGGCGACAGGAGACGGCCCCGCGCCTCGCGAGCGCCGCAGCCCCGTTTCTCTCCCCCTAGAGGGACAAACTTTTCCTAAACCCTCGGACCAAACTTGTCGCGCGTCGTCTTCGTCCGGAGCCGTCCGCGCAGAGCGTGCACTTCTTAGGCGAGATGTCCGAGCGCAAAGAAGGCAGAGGCAAGGGGAAGGGGAAGAAGAAGGATCGAGGCTCCGGCAAGAAGCCCGCACCCGAGGCGGGCGGCCCGAGCCCAGGTGAGTGCGCCGCGCCGCCGGGGCTCCGCCATCCTCCTCCTCCAGCGCTGTCGCTTCCCTCTCGCCCGCCCGCGCCCTGCGCTCCGGGCACCTGGCCCGGTTCCCGGGCGTCCGCGGAACCGGGCCGTTCTCGCCCTCCGTGGGGCCGCCCCTCACCTGGGCGCCCAGCCTCACCGGGGCGCCTGCTCTCCGCGTGCAAGGCGAAGGGCGGGAGCCCGGGTCCGCGCCTTCCAAGGGTCCGGGACGCGCAGCGCTCCCTGGCACGGCCTTTTACCAGCGCCTCGACTGAGCCCAGCCCGGGAGCCGGACCCGGTGTGCAGGAGCAGAGGCTGGTGCGCGCTTGTCCGGCGCCAGGAGGGCTTTGCACAGGCCCCGCCTGCCCTCTAGCGAGAGAAGCGGGAATGGGTCTCCCCTCCGTGTGCCTGGCTCGCAAGAACCGGGCGGTGAGAGAGAGGCGGCATAAGCGGTTGTGCATCGGTGTTTTGGGCAGAAGGGCGGGCGGTGTAGGGTCGCGGTGTGTGCGTAGATTCACTCTGATGCAATCTGCGGTATTGGAACTATGATCAGCTAAGAGAGGTTCCTATAGGTCAGCAAAACAGATAAAATCTAGCCCAATGCCGGGAATCAGATCTGTTCCAAATGAGTTCTCAAACTTTCGGCTTAGCAGTTCTCTTTTTCAGGAACTTCTTAATAAATAAGGTTCATTTATGTTTCCAAGAAATGCCAAAAAGCAAAAGTTTATCAGAATTCTCGAACCCAGTTGTTTACTGGTTCTATAATTTAATGAAATGGCAGTTGAAGCTTTTTAGAGACAGTTATTGTATTTGATAATCAACACGAACATGAATGACAGTATCACCTTAGATTTCTCTAACAAGAGTTGATTCTTGAGACATTGTCTTGGACAAAGTAGACGTCCCAGAGTTGTTTATAAGTGAGTGAAGAAAATGCTTAAAATACAAGAGGAAGGAGACAAATAAAGGGCTGTTTTTTTGTTTTGTTTTTTGTTGTTTGTTTTTCTGCCATAAGTCATTTAAAGCATCCCCCAACACTTTTTAGACAGCACTTCTAAAGAATTAATTGAATAGCGCTTGGTAATACTGTGGCTGAAGAGGATAAGCAAAAGTATTTGCCGGTTCCTTGAAGGAAGAAAACAAAATTTGCCTAGTCCTCTTATTGGCATCACTGATAGTATTTTAGAACCTGGCTTGTTGGCAAAGATCTTAAGCAGATTTTGAGCAAAACAGAAATTGAACAGAGGGTAATTGTTTGGCCACTGACTATTCCTGGGCATGCTTCTATGATAAGATACTGCTGATCAAATTCACCTTAATTACCTTTCTTTAGTCCTCATGGGAGTGTACTGAAATTTTCCTTTACTTTATGTTTCGAAGATACCGTATAGCATTTTATTCAACAAAGTACAAAGTGGAGAGCTGAATTAACAACCTCTTTACGTGAATTTCTCTGTTGTCTTTTAGAAGGCCATCATGGTAAATTAAAGAGACCTTAGACCTAACCAAAACTGTAAAGTTGTAAAGAGTTATTTATGGGGCCCAGGCCACATGGGGCCCTCCTGTCCTTCCATGAATACTCTGCCTTCAGAAGTTTCTATGGTACTCTGTAGGTGGTCTGATGATTTAAGGAGGGGGGACTGGTTTGAAGTAGCATCTCTTTCAGGTAACAGGTTTGCATTTGTCAAGCGTTCACAGCAGCAATGCCTTAACACAGACGTTGCAGATAAGCAGGTAGTTTAATGAGAGAGACTCAAGGCGAGCAGGCATTTCTGTACCTTGCAGATCTTATCTACTAGGTAGGCAGCTGTGTTGTGACTACCTGATGTTCCCTCTTGACACAGCTTTGAGAGCTTTGTTGGTGGCTCTCATTCTGCTTTCCAGTCCCACAACCGTGATTCCGTCTAAACCAGACAGATTGGCATTTTCTTTAAGTGACATTCTCTCTACTATCTTCTTGGAAAAATTGGGGCAAACTTGGCTCTAGCTTAGTCTTCAGTATATTTCTCCCTCTTTTCTATGAGGTCGTAATTCTTGGGGAGGAGTCTTTTATCCCGTCCAGGGCACCCCGTGTTTGTTAAACCATATAAACCATATAAGAATATGCTTCATTTGATTCAAAAAGAAAAAGAAAAAAAAAGGTCGACTTGAAAGCAGCTTTATATAAAAGCACAGGGCATTAAATAGTATTGTTCTGAAATCAGTGATTCTCTTGTTATTTTCCTTATAATGATAAGGGCCAGTGTACTCTTAGGAGAATGAATAATGGATAGCCATAATGGTTTGTGGGAGAAACCCACACCTCTTTTTCAACCTTTTTCGTACTTTTTAGTTCTTAGGTATCCTCCAAGGAATGACCTCTAGATGCTATAACTGTAGTTTTGCCACTTGCTGTGCCAGCCCAATTTAGAACTTACCTGGACACCCATCTCCTGAATAGCTCCTGTATTAGTGACCTTTAACCCAAATTTCACCCTTTTCTTAAAACAGCCCTGAAACTTTATGCCTTAGATGATACACATGCAAGAGCCGAGCTTCTCTTTGGATGTTACATTACTTCACGACAGTCAGGAGAGATATAATGTGAGGGAACTTAGCCTCTTAGCCCCGCAGTGTGCTGTATTATATGCAGAAGCATAAACACATCTGTTGGAGGGAAATTTTCAGGGGAAAAGGCTTCTTTAACTTTCATGTGCCATGTGTGACTGATATGTGATACATATATGGCTATGTTTCATAATATCCACATTTTTATACAATTAACTGAATATTAGATTGCAAACTATTAGGGCTGCAGATGTTCAGCAGAATTATCTATTCTGTAATAATGGCTCTAATAAGTCCCAAGCCCTTGGAGTCATCGATTCCTCTTCTTTGCTTAAAATAAGCAACCTCAGCATAATCCTGGGCTTTATAACACGTGTCCATGTACCAAGGGCCCTGTAACATCCAGGGCCTCCTAGGTGCCAGACCTCCCATATTCCAGGCTCTTCATACTGATTCAGCTCAACAGGCTTCCTAGTGAATCCTGAATTATAAAACCAGGGCTTTTTTTTTTTTTTTTTTTTTTGCTTCTAAGCTTACTTTATAAATCTTTGCTAACTTAAGTTTTTCTTTCATTAAATGAGAGAAGGATTCCCCCCCCCCAACCCCTCTCTCTTTTAAATGACCTTGAACAAATAGATTATCTAGCCTAGCCCAGTTCTAGAACTATTGGATCTCCATTCAATCCTGGCAGAGGGGCATTTGTGAATACAAGTGGTGGAAAAATTGAGAAACTTGGTATCCCAAACTGGTTGAAGCAAGGCCCTGTGCTCCCCTGATGTCATCACCCACCTGTTTCGTTAACTAAGTGGCTCCCTGGGCTGAAGTGCTTGTAAACATTCTTGGGTATGAAGTGCCCTGTCTTTAACAGGGCAGCATGTGTTTACAGAACAGGAGGAATGTCCAGCGATCTGTTTCTACCCGGTTCCTTATAACCACTTACTTTATGTAATTATTGAAAACATTAAGTAGTGTTTACAGAATGAAATAGAATTTATTTTGAAGAATTTGAAACAGAAAGAGTGGGAACAATTTGGGATATTATTCTCATATCTGCAAAATGATAAAATGATACTGATTGGAAGAATGAGGGGAAAATATATATGTAATCAGAAAATATTGAACCAATGTGAGACCAGTGACCTCCTTTCTACATGCCAGGCACTATGGTGGACACTTTCATATTTATTACCAAAGGAACTATTATTTATCATATATCTTACTGTGTTTCAGACAATATAACAGATGCTTTGTGTATTTTTTGAGTTTATGCTTTTTATTTTTTTAATTAGAAAATAAATTTTCCTTCTATTTGCTGCATCTTCTTTTGTTATCTGAAAAAGGTATCTTCCTCTTCCTCAATTATGTATGTTATCTTGATTCTTCTTTATAATAATATTTTCACATGTATCTTATATTTTTAGTTTAATTATCCTCTGTGTTATAGATAAAGTAACTGAAATATTATGTAACCTTCATAAAAAAGGGCTATGGTGAATGCATTTTTTTTTTTTTCAATTATACAACTATAGTTGACATGCTTTGTGTATTTTATCATCTGTCCTAGGAAGGAAAATGCCCCACTGTTAGGTAGTCAACAGAGGATGCCTAGTACTTAGCTCAACAACCACATTTCCTGCGTTTAAACCCTAGTTCTGCTGCTGTATAGTTATGAGAGAGTTACTTAATCTCTCTCCATGCCCGAGTTTCCTTATTTGTAAAACTGGAATAGTAATATTATCATGAAGTTATTATGGGGCTGAAGTGAGATGATCCATGGAAGCATTCTGAACATTGCCTACCATGTCATAAGTGCCCAATAAATGTTAGCTCTGTTTATAAAATTACTTTAGAAACGAATTGTGTCTTTGCAAAGATATTTGATATAGTTTTCAAAATTTACCTTTTATGGTAAAAAAAAACAATCCAAAGCTGGCCTTAGATTAGAGTGAGTATAAATATTAATATCTACTACCTGTAAATATAAAGAAATGTGGATAAGTATGTCAAATACCATAACTACATATATGTGTAATGAAAACAGTCTTGAATTTAGTCTAAATATTGAAAGTAGAGTGAGGTGCAACATAATTTTATCTCTGGCAGAAAAATGTTGAGATCTCAAGCTATGAAAAGATTTTGAAACATGACTCCTTTTCTAGCAAAACCAAAGAGTTGATGCTTAAACCTCACTTTATTATATAGAATTCATAATCTTCTCTTTTGGGACTAGTACAAATTGCAGCACTTAAAAAGGAAAGTGTGTATTAATATGCTTTTTGTTATCTTTTTTATCAAGTGTAACTCTATATTGCCAGTGAGGTTCATAGAATTGAGTGCAGGTGTTTCTAAATCTAAACAAAATAATGAATATAATAAATCCACATTTCTTACTATTTTCTTTCCTCCCCTTCTCACTAGAATAACTATAAGTAGTGTTTAAAGTACTTACCAAATCAGTGATTTATTAGCATTCTTACCAAATCGGTGTTTTATTAACATTCTCTAAGTAACGCATTCAATTCTGCTTTAACGGTACTGAGAGTTTATCGTGTTTTGCTATTACAGAAGAAAATAAAGCAAGTGTCAATATTTCGGGTGAGTGATTTTATTTTCTCAAAGAAGCAAACAAATGGACTTCTAATATTTGTTAACACTAGAGCTCTCCTCTTGACAAGCCGAAAATACAAAAAATTAAATCAGATAGTATTAGCTTAAAAATGGATTTTTCTTATCCGGAGGAGAATAATATCTGCTAAATATGCTATTAGGTACATAAAATGAAATTTCCCCAACAGAACAAGTGATGCTTTGGATTTGCCCTAATCTTACACATCTATCTGCACGTGTGTGTGTGTGCACACTTGCATGAGTTTTAATAGATTAAAAGAAGGAAAGCTACCAAAATGCCAATAGATGTCAGTGTTTGTTGCTTTAAAAAAGTAAGGTGTTTGTAAAAAAGAGACAATTTATTCTCAGTTTTAATAAGCATAAAACTGGCTACTTTTAAAAATTTTACAATAATATCCTGTATAACCCTGCTGATATTTTGTTAGTGAATATATTATGTTTGCATATCCCTTTTCTTTTAAATACTAAAAGATGCCTCCGCAATAAATTCCCCGAAGAATTCAGAATGTAGGTTGAAAATACACTAATCAGTACATTTCTTCTTTTTAATTAAGAAACAATTGTTCGAGAATGTTATTAGATTTATTTTGCATTTTTAAACTGTAAATTAATTATGCATGTTTCTTGTGTGACTTCGATTAAGATTGAACAGGTGCATTTTTGAGTCCAACTCAAGTGAGATCTGTGCAGTTCTGCCTCTGCAGGCCAGAGATGATCAGATTTCTCTTCTTCGTCTTCACGAGTGTCACCTTTCTCTGGCCTCCAGAGGGTGCTCCAAGAGCATAGCACTGCTATTCCCCAAAGTGACTCCTTTTCTCTTTAAGTTTCTTGATATTCTGGGCAATCTATGGGGAAGAAGGGAGTCTGGATTTTCATGAGTTAGCTGCCTCAACAGGAGTTTGTTTTCTAGCTTGATCAAACAGCCCAAATTCACTCAGAATTCTGAATCAGGACGTTCTGAAATATTATGATGACGATGATGTGATGATCAACTTGAAAGGGGACATTTGTGAGATTAACTTTAACCAGCACCTTTCCCCCAGAGAACTGAGCATCTTATAAGCACCTTTCAGTTGCCTCTTATGGCAATTTCTTTTAAATATAAGTTCAGGCAGTACCCACAAAGAGATTTTGTTACATTTAAGTTCCACTATGGCATTGCAAAGGTATATGTGAACGCATGAAAATTGAACAAAGGATCTTTACTGAACACGTTTGTGTTCAGTTCTTCACACTATATCCTCAACCTCTGGCTAAAATGTTTAAGAATCCAAATTTGATTGATTACATGTTTTTGAAAATGGGTTTGAATGATTAATTCTTTTGGATCACGAGCTAATATTGTAATACTGTCATGTAGCCTATGCGTTTGCTCATGATTTATTCCACTCTGTGCTTGTCATCTTCATCAGGAGTTACTTCCATTATATTACTTCCTTTCTCTTTGGAAAGTGCAATAAAGTTCACATTGTTTTGGTCCAGGAAAGGTATTATTGATGGGCAGTAAGTACACTTTGCTCTGCCACAGTGTCCCAAACCTTTTATTTAACAGCTTCAATAAGCAGGCAGCTGGCTTCTTTGCGCAGCTATTGAATTTCAGTTTCAATGATGTGAGAGTTAGGGAATGTTTTATTAGATTGAACCACATGAAATTGTCAGTTTTTAGGGCATACATGACTGAATATTGTCAATGTCGTATAGTTTAATCTCATATTTGGACTGTTTAGTACTTTGACTTTATGCTTTACATGTTATTTTAAATGATGTAGTAATGACAATTTTGAAAACATTTTTATAAGTTTTGGTAATTAAATGAGGTTAAAGTGGTATATAAAAGGAATGTGAACTAGGAAATCATTGAGCTGGGGACATTTTCTCCAATAAATAGATTAGGTCGTAAGATATCCATATAAAATGAATTCAGCATAAAATTAGAGTGCCATGGCAACTAGCATTTTCCCTTGGAGAGAAAAGTGTTACATTTGTACCACAATACATAACTTTTATTTTTATTGGACAAAGTAGCAAACTGTTATCATGGTTTGTCTTACCCACCATATTTCTGCAGAGATTCGGGTAGGAAATATTGATAATTGGTAAGTAATCCTAGCTTTATTTTATGGAGTAATGTTTTAAAAAATCTTTTCTCAGTTTCACAGTACTACATTCATTCAATTTTCCTAGTAATATTAATAAGTGTGAATTTTAATGCCAAGTGAAAATGCATCTCATTTTGAATATTACTTTATATTCCTTTATAAATAAGGTTAAAATTTAGATAAAGTCAGTTTTTTAAAGTGTATATGTTTGTACATATGATTGTAACTCATCTGTTTTGCACATAATCTCACAAGTGTAGAGACAAATTGCATTTTTAAAGAATATGGCAGTCTCTTTAGCTATTCCATAATGAATCTAAAACCCATCTTTAAAGGAAATGTCTAAATTCCATTTTGGAATGATATTTTTTTCAGAGCAAAAACATTTATAAATATAGTGAAATGTTTTTGAATACTGAATGTCTTATATATAACTGCTTCAAAATAGAAAGTCAGAATTCCAACATATTTTATGATTTAAAAATATACATATATTTTAGCCCTATGTAAAGCAAAATTTCAACATTAATTATGCATAGGAATATGCATAATATAACATAATATAACAGCTCTGAAGTTTTACAACTTAGAATTTCAGATCTTAGCTGTGTAGTATGTCATTTATTAAGAATTTTATTTGTAGTATAATGATAGGAAACCACCTATACGTGTGAGCTGATAAGAAATGCATCCAAAAATCGAAGAAGAAAAAAATGAAGGAGATGGTCAACAGGTATTTAGAAGAAGACTAATTAATGTTCATGACAAGAGAACTTTCTTTTATACAGATATAAATACGTATGTTGCTATTTAATGTTTAGAAATATAGACTTTGGGGATCTAATGTTCTTTCTATTTTTAAATTTATCGGGACTTTAAAAAGTTTCTAGTTGTCCCTGAATGTCTCTTCTTCCCTCTCCCCATCTTAATCCTTGGACTTTTTGCTATATTGTAGGACAGCTAGTGTTGTAACCTGCTCTAATTGTAGTTGACGTAAAGTAGGCTGCAAGATAAGGGAGGCCATTTTGGACACAGCACACTATAGTGCCTACAGTGTGTGTCTACAATGTGAACACTTGAAATATGTTTAACATGAGTTAGTATATATGAAAAAAAAAAAAATTTATGGACCTTCGTCTTCTCTCCTGTCCCCTGACCAAACCTTGGAAAATTTACTTTCCTCTTATGAGTTTATACTATTTTAAGGGTTATACATGTTTAAATGAAATGACTGTTTTATGTTGTTTTTTTTTAATATATATTCATGTAATATCTGAGCATATAGTAGGAAGACTTTTTTGAATGGAGGACAACATCATATCCATTTGTGACCTCAGTTAGAGTCGATCTGAGACTAAAATGTACACCTGTGTCATCAGCAGTTCAGTGAAACCCAAATGAACATTTTAAATCATTATTCTGATGACTCTAAGTTTGAATGGTATTTACGCTAGAGTATTTTTGCTCCTCTCCAAACCTACTGGAGTGGAGGAAGTACAAAGCGTGGGTGGCATTTCGAATCTGTATCTACCTATTCCACAAGGGATGGGATGAAACAAAATCCCACAAAAAGGCGTGAGCTTTCCTGGGTGTATCCTCACTCTTACATCAAACCAGCAATACCTTGACTTTCAGTGGTATTCTAGAACTGAGCAGTATGTTGCTTTCTCCCCAAATCTGGCCTATTCACCTTAAAAATAAAAGTTCGTTTTCTGAATGTGGTCACTAAAAAGAAAAATCAGCTCTGTTCTTTCTGAACGAGCAGACCAAATCTGAATTATTGTATTCGAATATAGCGCAATTCTATATCAGCATGAAAAATTTGACTTTGAGCTGCACCAAGTTGAGGTTTTGGGGACACTTGAATGGCGAGCCAGCTTAGCGACTGACGGGTTTGTGCCAAGATAGGGAGGTGCTGGTTTCAGTTAGCTCAGAGAAGTGGTTGAGAGGCGACGCTCTGGCTCCGTCCTCTGGTTGCACTGTGTGAGCCTTGGCTCTTCCACCTCCTACTAGCATAACTATGACGGTGACAAAGACTCTTTAAGCCTCAGTGTCCACATGCATACATTGCAAAAATAATATTTTGCAATTCATGTGGTTGTTCTGAGGATTAGTGTTTTTATTGTGCTGATTACAAAGCAAGATGGAATGATTGGTTTTATTGGGTTTAAATATTACTAAAAATCTAAGAATTTTTTCAGTGTTTGTCATCTAATGGTATCTTCTCTTTATGTATGTCTACATCAATGTTGTCTGCATTTTAGTCCCTCAGGCGATAACTTCATAAATAAATACTGTACATCTTTTCACCTGGTCTTCTACACAGGTGACTATCATGTTCATAATAACCATCAAATATTTATTTGGAAGAGATTCTATAGCTTTGGATCATTGGTGAGAGTTGGATGCCAAATGTGTAACACATCCATAAAAAGATCAACTGGAGATTTTTAACCTGAGGTTTTAGCTTGAACTTTGACCTATAGTTAAGATTATTTTTGGAGAATGGAGGAATATTAGTGGCGATGTTTTAATCAGTTGGCACAATAACAGGTTATATGCACTTTTATTTTCAATAACACACACATACACACATGTACACACACACTTAATCTTTTAAAATGCATGCCAGTTGTTCTTTAGTTGTAACTGTTTCATTCTTTAGCTCTGGGTATCTTGATGGTCAAAGTAACTTTGTATTATAGCAGCTAGTAGAGTACTTTGCATATAGATACTGATAAACGAGTGAGAATTATCTTGTATATATATTTGTTGGCTATTTTGTTTCCCGAGCTACAAGGATAAATAATTGTAGTTTATGAATTGATTTAATTGGAATGTGCTTCAGTTGTGTAGTGAAGAATAGTGGTTTCATTGTCTGACAAAATTTTTTATTTGTATATTAAGTAGACATTATTTTGTGTGTATGTATGAAACCTGATTTTATATTCCTTTGATGTGTTATTGCTTCTCTGCCAACAGAGCTAAGCACAATATTTCATTGTTTAGAATTGTAGTATTCCCTAAATTCTCCACTTTAAATTGTTTTTAAATAAGTAAAAGGGAGTCTGCCTTGAAGCCCATGAAGAGGTAGATTTTTATAAACAGTTATAATGGCAGTAATATTGAAAATTATTGTCACCTATTTCTGAGAAAAATATTGAAGGCTGCTATATTGCTCCCAGAAGGATTAGTTTGAATAAAGAAAATAATTGTGATTATAATTTGGTTTAGCGAGGTCACCTTGCTGTATACTTAGAATCTCCCCTGGGAGGCAACGGAAGGAACTGCGCATGCATTATCTATTTTGAGAAAGAGTTATACATACAGAAGTTATGGAAATGAGCTGGTGGGTTTATCAAGAGAAAAACAATTATTTGAATACCGAGTTGAATGGAAAATGAAATACATAATTTTCCATATATTAAATCAAGAGAAATGGAAACTTAAGTTTTAAGGATTGTTTTTTGTTTTTGATTTTTCACATGTTGATTATATTGTGTGTTCTCAGTTGCCTTTAACCTGACAGGAAAGAAAAATGTCAATAGAAATAGTTGTTTTATGTAGTTCGATATTTGGAAAGCAACATTAGCGTTTTAAATGTTGTGTGTATTATTTACACCCCTTCAAAAAGGACTGTGATCCACTTCAGAAAGACAGATGAGACAGGTTATTTATTGTCTATTCCCAGGAATTAACAGAAACTAACACAGGACAGAGAGTATAGCCCCTGACACCTCTGCTGATTCATTGTCCTCTGAGATCAAATCTACATGAGACTCCTTCTACCAAGAGAGCCTCTAAATTGGACCATGCACAGAGGGGAAAAAAAAATGTCACCACTTACGATATGCTACTGGTTACAGAACATATAGTCACAGAAGTTAAAAAACTCAGTGAAAGCCCTGCATCTGAATTTGGTGACTATAGACACACTCTGTAAGGTAAAGACATGTTTCAGCTCTCCCTTGCCCCCTCCACTGAAGGGAGGCTTATTTCCTTCTACTTCTTGAAGTCTTGATGGGAAGGCAGGACACAGCCATCTTGCTGCTTTGCCCTGAGCGCACCTGTATGGGACTAAAGCTCCCTGTAGCTAGAAGCATAGTGGCAACTGTCTTTGGGGACCTGCTGCTATGTGTGCCTCTTTGGGAAAATGTCACGGCTCCTCCGCCTCTGACATCACAGGATTCCAAGAGAGACAGCAGCTGTAAAAGATCTGATTACTCTTTTTTGTCATTTAGATATGTGATTTTTATAAAGGTACTGCTGACCTTAACGCAGATGCCCTTTTAGGATCTATTTCTGTGAAGCTCATCGGTGGCCAGACTGCACAGCTCCTGAATAATGCTCTTGCTCTTGAGCAAGATAAGTCACAACTGTATCTAGAGAACAATTTATTCATCCCTCAGCGGTATTACAAGTCTCACATTAACTCACAAATAGAAATAACCCTTTGGAAGGTGCACAATGTTTTGCTAGTATTAGTATGTTGAGTCACTATAAAATATAAAAAGTATTCCCTACTTGGAACTTTTAAGTATTTAGTTTGTGATTATGAATACAGCAGTGCTTTATTGAAAACTCCCTTGACAAATTAAGCGAATAACGGACATCCTTAGAATTGCCATGTTTCATGGTACATTTGTAACTAAAAGCCTCTTCTTTAAGTAATGACCGATAGTCTCATGGAAAAAGCCACTCTATTGCTGGCCACTTGAGGAAATAAGAAATGGGAAATGATTGCATATTGATATATGTATGCAGGATTCTAAGTATTAAATTTACACATTGCCCGAACATGTAGTTATGTTTTCTTTGGGCGCAGACTTTCCATTCAATTACTTTTAAAAAGTATTAACAAATAATTATACTTAAAATTGACTAGAGTTACATTTTAAATGCTCAGATAGATTTACTTTTTTATAGAATTGCTTTTGTGATTGTTAGTCTTTTAAATAATATTTCGGGAGATAGTATAAATGCTGAACTGTATAACTGTGAGGACATCAACAAATGTGTCAATAAATAGGTTTTATATTCTATCATCTTATTTTCTATAACACAGAAAACATACTTTGAATATTTTATTTATCTGAATATTTTATCGTCTTCAATATTTTATTTATTTATTTTTAATTTATTTATCCTTTTTTTGTTTGTTTGCAAGACAGAGGTCAACACAATCTCAGTTCTATTTTGAGCACTTTATTGTGTCATTTGTATATTTTAATTTTGTCCTCATCCAGAGGAAGTTTTAAGTGAGTGGTTATAGATGAACGTTCTAGCTTTTCACATCTTTACACTGTTAACTCCACGAGGCATTGTCTGTCTTGTGGTTATCGTGTCACCAGGGGCCAGCACAGTCCTGGGAGCATAGACGTTGCTCTTAACTTATTCAGTGATTGAATGAAGGAGAGGGTATTGCTAATTTGCTTAAAACAATGGGTTGTGAGAATTTCTGGGTGGCAGTTGAGTTATTATGCTACTATCAGTTACTATTTAGTTATTTTGTTACTTTATAACTGGGTGGCAGTTGAGTTATTATGCTACTATCAGTTACTATTTAGTTATTTTGTTACTTCAGAATTGCAGGATGAATGCAAATCACCAGTGCCAGCGATTCATGGATGTGTTCCTAAATTTACCATTCATTATTTTTCTGATTTAAATTTGTACAATTTATCTTAAAGCTCTCAGTAAGTAATAATCTATTTCATTATTCAGACTAATGAACAGGAATTATAGGTTTGCTTAATATGCAATTCTTGCTAATCCTAAAATGTTTTTGTTCTATTTTCTCTTAAGTACATAGAGGCAGTTAAGAAACTACCCTGATGAAGTTTAAGGAATTAATATTTGTAAATACTTAGATCATTGCTTGGAACATATGGTTGCCATGTTAAGAGTATGTTACATAAATAACAGTTGTTCCTGGTAAATAATGAAAATAATCTTAATATTAGAGCTGCCTAAAATATTAGAGCTAGCTCTTAAAAACAACCACATTAGTCCTGGGAAAAATCATAGAATGTTGGAACGGAAAAGGTTATCTTAAAGGTCATGTGCTCAAATCACGTCTTTTTAGATGAAGAAAAACACAAGGTCCTACAAGAGCATCGGTTCAAGCACTAGAACCCAGGTACCTGGATTTCAGGGTAGGGATTTTAATTACTATAATGCTACACTTTCAAATCTAAGATTGGCACTCTGTGTGAATTCAAGTTTTATAGTGCTTTGAGTGTTATTATGCTTTCAGATAAGAGAGATGGATTTCTACTCCATCAAATAGCAGCTTGGCATACATCATTGATACGGTTTTAATTATTTTGAGGGTTGCAGTACGTTTAAATCAACCAACCTTTTATATCTATTTGTTTCTTGTTATGGTATCTTGTACCCAAGTAGGGTCAATGAATATTGACTGAGAAGATGACCATTAATGTAAGTAATTCTAATGTTATAACATGGAAGAGGAAGGTAATGTGTGTGTGAGAGAGAGGAGTCGAGTATTCATATATGGTCTGGAGCTGAGCTGTCTCTATGCTTTGAAACATTACTAGCACTGACACCTTACTGCAAGAGGCCCCAATAACAAGAAAGATCTCTGTGGGCTTTCTGAATGCTGTTTGGAGAAGAATGATGTGCATACAAAAGAGTCATGAACACTTGTGCCTTGACAGCTGGCTATGAGACCACCAAGTCACTCATTTGCATCTGTGAGCCACTGACCAGTCACTGATCACAGTGACATTTTATCACTAACAACCTGAATTATCTTTGACCCAGGGACCTAGAGATCAAAGGCCTCCTAGTCCATTATTAGATTTCTAGAGTGGTAGTTCAATTTGCGTTAGGAGATTTATTTATACCTATTTCTTTAGCTTTTTTTTTTTTTTTGTGGGGTGGGGGAGGGATGGGAGGGAAGTAGGAAGAACGAGAAATGCAGTTGTTATCCCCACTCCTTATAGGATTATTGTTTGGTTCAGACCTTTATTTGTAGGATTTTGCTAGCATATTAAAAGATAGAAAGTCCTAACTCTCAAAACATTGTGGTTTTTGTCTGGGCCTCACATGAATTGTCGCAAATGTTACCAGCAACTTTTAAACTAGAGCTTCACAGAAGAACCACACTCTACAAGAAGGAACTTTGCCTTGGGAAAAAGTCAGATCCTTTGAGGGTGGTAGAAACTTATAAAGTTTGCTGATTCATATTCAACTGGCCCCATTAATGAGGGACTTGGTGACTGGAAAGGGACTGAAGAGTTCATTTGAAACTCATCCAGGGAGCTGAGAGGACAGAGGACTGCTGACTCCCAGCCAACACGGATCAAAAGGCTCTTCCAGGTCCTAGCAGGGAGCGTCCTGAGCCAGAGCTGGGAGAACTGGAGGGTGAGAACCAGGATTCAGTGTGTGCGTGTGTGTGTGCATGTGTGTGTGTGTGTGTGTGTGTATGTGTGTGTGTGTGTGAGAGAGAGAGAGAGAGAGAGAAAAAGAGAGAGAGAGAGAGAAAGAGAGAGAGAGAAATAAGCAGTCATCTCTTTGGAGGAAGAGAGAAGCAGGAGCCGAGGTGAAGGAGCACGAATATGCTAGTGTGGGCAGGGCACTGTTCAGGATGGCAGTTGTATAATTTTTTTCAGCCGTTTATGTCCTTTAGATTTAATTTTGGGTTTTCTTCATTCTCAATTTCAAGATAACGTATTTCCTTTTATTTTTTGATGCAGGCTCTGTTTATTTTCCAGAAATTTTAACTCCTGCACTAAAATTTTGTTTAAGTTTTCTAATCTTCTTGATCATCTTAACAGAAGGATCATCATATTATGTTACTTTACAATATCATATATTTTTCTCTGTAGTAACTCTAAATTTTCATCAAGCTATTCATTAAACGAATACCACTTAAACTTCCCACTACTGAGATTTCCAAATTTATTTATTCTCCTTTTGATAAAGCAAGTATTTTATTAGAAAAACAGCAGACTGCTTTTTAGGTGAAGCAAATCAAGCTGCTGTGATTGTTATTGTGAGTGTATAAAAAAATTTTGATTGCGTTTTTAACATCAAAATCACCTGGTCCTACACATAGAAACATAATTTTTTTTTAAAATTTCAGTCAAAGATTTATTGATAAGCTATAAAGTACAAATCAAAGATCTGAGCATAAGTGTATAGTAAAAAACTTTATTTCCCAAAAACTTAATTTAAAAGAAAAAAGAAATATTGAGCAAGCATCAAGTGCTTCATTGGTGGCCTAGAGATATATTTAAGGATATCATCTAGAGATCCATTTCTTACCAGGAAAGAATCAATTCCACTTATTCTTCTCTTTCTCTGTGGCACAGGTCCAGGAAGGTATTTTAATAGATTGGTGGCAAGATTTTAACTCAGACAAAACTTATAAGCCAAACACCATTATTTCTAGTACAGTGGCTTTACCACATTATTGGGTAATAAAGCTAAAAGCTGCCAAATGTTTCAGAATTATTTTCAGAAATTTACATCCTCTTTGTTCTCATTACCTTGAGAAAGAGTTCAGAGAAAGGACTTAATCAGCATGCAATTATAGTATTAGATAAAATATACAATTGGGTCTATAACCAAGATGCAGCTAGTTGTCAGTGCACTTTAATCAGTCATGAGCTGTTGAGAAGTCAGTTGTCATTCTAATTGCCACTCTTTCAAAGCTAATCTGCCTTTCTTCTCCGAAGCTTTTAAGATTTTATCTTTTTTTCCCCCCTTTTCCAGTTTCACTATGATGCATTTAGATGTGGATTTCTTTATATTTATTCTTCTTAGGACTCATTGGGTTTCTTGAACCTATGCATTTGCTTTATCTGGGAAATTCTTGCCCATATCTCATCTATTCCATTTCCTCTATTCCATTCTCTTCTCTCCTTCTGGAACTTTAATTAAAGGTATTTTGGACCTTCTTGCTTTAACTACCAGGGTTTTTTTACCTCTCTTTCAAAGTTCCCATCATTTGTCTCACTCTGCTGCTACATTTCTTATGATCTATCTTCCACGTCATTCATTATCTTTTCTGCTGAGTACAGCCTGCTGCTAAGACTATCCATTAATTTTTTTACTTCATTCCCTTTTTCTCATTTCTAGAAGTTTTATTTGGTTCTTTTCCAAATCTTCTGTGTTGTATTTTATATTTTTGCTGGTCCCTGAAAATATTTTCAAGTTTGTTATTTATTTCTTTTAGGAGCATAGGTGTACTTGTTTCATAATTTGTGTATGACGATTTTAGTATATGCTGGTTGTCATTCAATGGCTTATTTCTTTCTGAGCTTGGTTATCTCTTACTCTTGCTGGTTCTTTCACAGGAAAAATAATCTGTGGCATTTCTCAAGGCATAGGATGAAAGTGAACACCTGCCTGTCGAGGAGTCTTGTGTTTGTTCCTGCTGGATACCTGGGACCCTACCAAGTTCATGGGCTGAGGTTCCAAAGCCTATTACTCTGCTTACCTGGGCATCAGGAGCCTGTTTTTAGCCTCACCTTTCCCTTCCTGCTTCAATCAGGGTCAAGACCATGTCCCTAGTTCTCTGGGATTGGAGGAGGGTTGGTTTTGCTTTGGTTACCTGTGGGCATATCTTTTTGGGAGTTCTCTATAGGGATAGCCCTTTGGAGTCCCAGCTTAATATGGAGAGGGTCTACTATCAGAATCCTCACTTTGGGCAGACCCCGAGTTTTGCTTTCTGCTTTCTTCCTCAGGATGGGAAATGCCTTTAAAAATGTGATTGTATTGTTCAGATTTTTACTTATATTTATGGGTTTAAGATTTTCCTCAAAATTGTCCTGTAAGTTTCCTATTTTGTTAAAAAAAATTTAAAGTGATGTTTATTCTGTTTAACTCAGCATTTTTAGTTGTTTGAAACAGAAGGTTATTGTGAAAAACTTACCCTCTATTAGCAGAAGAGACAGTCATTAACAGTAATAAATTAAAAACTTCAGGGCAATATTAACACCTCACAAGAGATTTGTTGGCCTAAAGAATTTTCAAGTTAGGGATTTTCAGAAGGTAACATTTTAAAGACGAATGGACTGGTCTTGTTAACTTCTTTAGGATCTAAGCAAGCTTATATCTGGTCAATTTGCCTCAAGTGGTGGTAGGGATGGACTTTCTCAACCAAAAGATCATTGAGTCAATCTTGAAAATCTCAATGAAATCAGGAGAACATATGGCTCAATATATAATCAGATGAGGTGTCAATCTCACTGAATGTGACCGCCGTGGTTATTATCAAGTTTACAAGAGAAAGAGCAAGACTTAGCCAATGCATCAAGGAATTGGATCTTTAAGAAATATTTCTGGTATAGTCTAATCCTGTCTTCAAGATAAAAATGATGAAAGCTTAGGTGACTTGACCAAGGTCCCACAGTTGGGGCAGCCTGGTAGTCCATCACCTGGTGCCACCATTGATGTCTGCGTAGGTGGAACTGTAGCTTCACTTCCTGCCTTGCTTGTGTTCCTCACCTCTTTTTGATAAACTATTGTATTCTATTGCTGTAGCACTCTGAAGTTGCTAATATTTCACTCCAGCAGAGACTGCTTCAGGCCATCACCAATGAAAGTACTCTATAAAGTTCATGAGGCATGTGTGTCGCATAGACTAATAGTAAGCAAAAGTAAACACAGGCATCTTTGCTTTTGAGTCTCAGTTGAAGAAATTCTTTTTTAGTCTGTGCTCTCACTGCTGTTTGAGTTCTGGGCAGAGAAGTAGCTGCGATGTTTATGAAGGGATAGGAGGGGAAGGAGAACAGCTGCAGGATGTGGGAAAATGAGTGGACTCTGGTAATCATATTTGGCAGGTCAAGGGTGAGGTTTAGCTTGACAAGATTTGGACGATACCCTGGGCTAGCAAAGTAGTGTTAAAATCAACTCCAGGTGTTTCCATCATTCGTAATGCCTAAGTATTATTAAAGCAAAAAACAATAATAATAATGTGTTTTAGGATATGAAGGGGAGGGAATTACTCACTAACTGATCAAGAATCACTTCATATTTGTAATTGAGTCTGTTCTCTCTTGACAATTGCTCCTGCATGTTCAGAATACACCATAAATCTCCAAGTGCTTGTTTCGATAGTAAAGTTTTCTCCAAGTGAATTGTTATCACTTTTGTCTTCAAGAGAATGCTAACTTAGTGAACCTCTTTGAGCTCTTTCTGCTTTATTTCTGTGGAATTTGGACGTCGCATTGGCATATCCACAAGTTCCTAAGTTAAATTTGAGATGGAGAAATTTTAAATTACAATGCTTATTTAAAAAATCTCAAGCGTTACCAAATGATGGATGATAGAAATATGCTTTAGAAATATGTCCAACTAATAAATAATAGAAGAGCACCAGGAGACATTTTATATGAGATGCTTCTGATGTTTGGAACATTGTACATCAGGGTGAAAGATGAAGGGTGCTGCTATTTAAGACAGGTTTTTCCTTATACCTTCTGCTCATTTTAATCCAGTTCTGTAGGATTTCCTAGGGTTATTTACCTTTTTTTTGATCTCCAGTGCCTGACAACATTGGTTGAAGCTTAATCTAGGTATGAACTTTGTGTGTGTGTAGAAACATTCTTTACCTTATTACTGGAGGGAAGATAGGTTGTATCTTTGTTTGACTTGTAATTGTTGTATTTTGGGGGGTCCTGCAAATGCCCCGTGACTGTGTTGTCTATGTCTTTCACATCCCTATCTTCCTTCAATTTCATCCTTACTCCTGATTAAACAGAAAATCAAGGAATACAGTTTGTTGAACTCATCTCAGGAGAATGCCTTGCTGGAGCAGCTTGCAGTCTTTTCAAGAACTTTTCTGAGAATAAATTTTTCTGTGGGCAAGAGCATGGCTAGAAGTTAAAGTGAAATTGGACTATAAATATCTTGATGACAGAGGGTGTGTCTTACAGAGCTATTCTTTAGAATTATGCCTTAAATATAATTAGACCTTAGTAAATATCATCAAGAGCAGATCATCAAGTTGAATAGACTAAATGAATAAAGTTAGTCATTAGGAGAAGTGAGCTCCAGTTTGTGTCTCTGTTGACCAGGTCCTCTCCATGGTACCTCGGAAATGCCTTTGAAGATCTCTGCTCTCCACCTGCACCACCTCTGCTTTAGCTCTTGCTTGGCTCATTAAAAATTGACTAATTTCCTCTAGCATCTCCCTTTACACAATCCCCACTTCCCATTCTTTCTACGTGCTACCGTGGGAGTTGCTATCTACAATTTGAATAGGACCATGACAGCTCTTTGTGTTAAAAGCATTCTTAACTCCCTTTACCTACAGATTGAATTTACATTCTTAAGGTTGGCACTGCAAGGCCCCTCAAATCATGATCTGCCCGCAGGCATTGTCAGGCTCTTTTTCTATCATTCTTTCCAACCTCACACTTGTGCTTCAACCGCATGGAGCTCACAATCCCCTTAATGGCAGGCAGTGTGGGTTCATAGTTTTGTGCCTGTGATTATGTGATTGGCTTTGCATGGCTTGCCCTTCTCTCATTTTCTAAGTATTCAGTTCTTACATATATATATATATGTTTTTCAGTATCCTAGCACAATGTCAGCATACAGAGAGTTCTCCATAAAATGTTGAAAGAATGAAAGTATCTAAGTAGTGGTTACTGTGTGAAATTCACAGCTTCTTCCCTAGAAGTTAACCTTGACAATGAATTATTCATGCAGTCCACTGTATTCCCATCTATAACCTATTGTTCATATTCCAGTAATATAAGGTAATACCCACATAAAAGTCATCTGTAAGGCTTCTCTCATTCTGCAAAATGCAAGAGTTCTCCTGGTAAGTAAATAGGTGTCAGATAGAATTTGGGGTTTGGCTATTTATGTCCAAGTTTCAGTCAAAGGAATAGCTTTCATGTCTTTAGGTGTCATCCTCATTCTATACTTTTAGGAAATTAAGATTATCTGCTATTATTCTGTTATCATATATTTATATTTAGCATCAATGATATTTTGCAAGTTGTCATCAGGTCTATGTTTTCTGTTTTCTTCTTATTCCTCTGAATGTGTAAAGCCCAGTGTGGTCTCTGGACCAGTAGCAGCAGTAGCATCACCTGAAATCTTGTTGGCAGCACAGATCATCTGGCCTCCCCCAGACCTCCTGAACCAGAAACTTTGGGATGAAGCTCAGCAATTTGTGTTTTAACAAGCTCTTCAGGTGGTCACCAAATTTTGAGGATTATGCTTATGAAGAACCCTTTTAATGTAAAAGTTTGCGTGTCTGTATAAGTCAAAAGAGTTCTTTGAAAATAATATCCATGTCTGAGAGACTGCCATGATTAAATAGTTTCAGCAGATGGGTCCAAACAAATTGTCACATGCAGACAACATCTTGTTAGTAGAGAGAATTTAAAAAGAAACCAAAAGATGATAAATATGCACTTGAATAATCCATCCAAGAGTCATGTGACATGCAAGCAGGGATGAGAATGCTTAATGAAGAAAAAAAGCCATTCACAGTACCCTATAGAAGTAATACAGTTATATTTAAAGATCAAGATTGGCAAAGATGTGCTCTGTGTGTGTGTGTGTGTGTGTGTGTGTGTGTGTGTGTGTGTGCGTGCACGCTGTTTTTCATGGCTCACTTACTTTAGCTGTATTGTAGTTAAAGGAATACTGAGTTGATCTAGATCAATATTGCTTCAGTAGAAAACTATAATCGATTTTTTTTTCTATTTTCCCCTTTATAAAAGAAAACATTTTACAGAAAACTCATCATGTTTGTCAGAAAAATGATATGAAAACTATTATTATTGCAGGTGAAGCACTTAACCCTTCCTTTTCTCATTTACTCTTTTTCTATACTTTGATATTATAGTTCTCAGATTCATTTTCTTATGACTTTCTTTAATTATTCATCAGGAAGACAGGGTTGTGTCAAATTACTGATTTATTACATGATGTTTGTGCATTCAGTTATTCAAAAAATAATTATTAAACACCTAATATGTTCCTTGCATTGTTCTAGGTACTGGAGCGAACAATGAGTAGGATCGACAAGATTTTTACCCATGAGGAATAATTTATAGCCTGATGATATGGAGTACTTTTTAAAAAACTTGTAGTTATATACATAAACTCCAAGAAGAGTAGGCCTTGCCTTTACATTTTTGTGTTATCCACTATTTGAACTTTATTCAGCTCATTAGAAAAAACTTAAATTGGAATTTCTAAATAAGTATTTTGCTCCACTTTATTATTAAGCTTTTTACGATGGATAAATCTCAACCGGAGTATTTTCAAATATCGCGTCATTGCTGTAAATTTCCCAGTTAACTTAAGAATTAGTCAGAAAGGCCTTGTTTTGAAAGAAACCTTTAAGAGAAAGTATCGCATATGTAACTGAAGTATTGATGATTTTAGATCTTTCAGTAATCAATAATAAGATAAATATGCTAATATGAATTATGATTATAGAGTATTGGTAAAGTACAGGAGTGTAGGTGATTGATATAGTGTTAATTGAGTTTATCATATTCATAAAGTTGATCTTTGAACCAAATCCCCAGAAAGTGCTTTTGTTATTGCTTAATATATATGAGAGAAGGATATAGTTTTAAGTGAATATTTGGGCAATGCGTATATATAGTGCATATGTACACATGAGCTCTGCCTTGCTGGGTGCTGGAAGAACCTACGATGAGAAAGTTAGGCCGAGAGGATTGAAGGTAGAAGTGAACTTGTCATAGACTTTATAAATATTTTTATAGATTATAAAATAAAACAATAAAGACAGTGCTATTTAAAGATATGACAATGACATCAGCATTTGTAACTAGTAATAATAGATGCTGGACTCTATTATTAATTTCTATTTAGCATGCCTTACTCACTAGAACTATTTTAGGATCTTGATTCCTTTGCAGTTTCAGATGCCTATAAATTCATTTTACTCTGTTGTAAATAATGTACATACAAAGAGATTTCAGCACCACCCCTTTCCTTGAGGTGTGGACCTAAATTCTAGTAGCCAGTGCCGTCATGATTTTATAGCGTGGGGAGGAGGTGTTGACTTCTGTCTTCTTTCTGCTTGGGTCCTGCCTCAGTGTCTCCCCACCTTCTCATTTCAGCCTTGATACACGAATCTTAGATTCCTTTGCCTTCGCACAAACCAACAGAGTTACTTGAAAGGAAGAGGTTGAAATAAATTCCATGGGAATATAGCAAACAGTTAATAAATGATTACATATATGTAATAACCATATATGTCTATTTTTTAAACTAAAAATATACATGTGGCCATAAAAATACTGAGCTGGAATTCAGTCTCTGAACTATCTAATTTCAAAACCCATGTTATTTTTATATGCAGTTCATTACTAGCCCTTTGTTCTTTTATGCTCATTTTTATCTTCTATTTTTCTACATTTCTATGTTGCTTGCATTTTAAAATTTGTCTCTCTTCTGTCTTCTTACCTAAGGTATTTCATCTCAATCTACTTTATAATTCTCATTTCCCTGTTTCAAAGAAACAATTGCAACACATTTCAGAAATACAACATGTGACAGACTTCCTAAGTCTTTATAAAATCTATTTTCCTCAACTTCTCAATTTTTGATTTTGAAGTCACTTATTTTCTCCTGATAATCCCCTTTAGAAAAACTCAGCAAAATTTTGTAAATAATGTAAATGATCTCAGAGCCTTCCGGGAACAAATTGAACAAAATGTCATCTATACAGCATAAGCAAGGTACAGAATTAAGTCTCTAAGATATAGCTTACAGAGTCTCTTAATATTGTTACTGTCCAGATTTGATTTATTAAAGCAAAAATTTATTTTTTCTGAAATAGTAATTCATTGTCACAGTTAAATTCTGGAGTAGTTTCTGCTTAACTACAATGTATTATTCTAACTTACACTTACATCTTATCCCTGTCATCTTGACAGCCATTAGGAGCATAATGACATAACCTCTCAAATTTAAATAAATTAGAAGATTTTATGAACTGCTAATTACGTAATATCAGAATTTTTCTGTATTGGGTAGATGCAGTTGTTCAGATTTCGAATGAGGAGACATTTCATGATTATGTCTCTAATTTTATATTCCGCAGGCCTCATTTTCTCTCTGTAAAAACTATACTCACTGAGGGGTTTCTGTCAGTATGGGTTTGGGTAAATCAGCTCTCTTTTTCTGGGTAGGAAATCATCAAATAAATAAAATAAAATTATGTACATCAAGTAAATGTATGTTAAATAAAAGTTAATTCACAAATTTATAACATTTATTTTCTTACTTTGAGGTTGCTTTCCCCACTATCTTTTTCTAAGAGATATATTCCACCTCTATTTGAAAGCAGTTTTTTGTCTGAACTAGATATTGCCAGCATTTATCATAAGTATATTATAGCCCTGTCTGTTTATCTAGATGAAGATCTAGTTCCTTTCACATTCACAGGTAATATTTTGGACATTCCATTCTGTATATGCTCTAAAGAGCCAATTTTGTAGTTTAGCATGAAAGCAGCCATAGGCAATTCACAGCAAATGAATGCAACTGTGTTCTAATAAAACTTTATTTATAAAACAGATGGTGAGCAGGGTTTGGCCTGAGGACGATATTTTGCCTACCTCCGTTCTATAATATCCCTTGAAGAGTTATTATCCCAATATTCTGTCATGAAATATGTATCTTTGGTGTTTCTGTAGCAGTCCTTATTCTAATTTTCTTTAATTGGCAATGCTTATGTTCTCCAGCCAGTTCTATCTTTTTTCTAGAAATCTGGGTTCACACAAGGATTTCATCAGGTCTTCAAAAGGCCTTTCATAAATTTAGTCAAATACAGTTCTAAGAATTTTCGAATTCAGTAGTAAGCAGATCACTGAATATTCTTTATTGTAGACAGTTTATGCTACAAGTCTGCCATCCATCTCTCTCACATTTGTACACAGGATTGCTGAACCTTGAATTCTGTTTAGAATGCCAAGTTGTGAGAGAACCAATTATGCTTCAACCTTGAAAGCTGAGAGTTATATGTTATTAGAGAAAACCAGATGGCTCAGTAACAAGTGAACCTATAAATCCAAAGCCAAATGTAGAATAAAGCTAAATAAAAGATTATAAATCATTTTCCTTACTTTTTTTTTTTCCAACACTGGCCTTTAACCCTTCCCCAAGTGTCACAGTTCACCTTTGTTTTGATGTTTATACTAGTTGGATCTGCCTCACCCGCATGGACATCCATGATGGGCACTGCCTTTCTTCGTGAGGACAGTTCCTTCCTGGTTTCTTCCCTCTTTCCTAGGATGCATGTTTTACTTCAGTTGGTGTTTAATTGCTCTTGTGGTTGGCCTACTTCTTCTTTCCCCTCTTTCCTACTTTTGTGGTTGCTTTATAGCTGACTAATTTCTAGTTCATTGGCTCTACTCGTTGCCTAATTTCTACTTCAGAATTTCCCTTCCAGGAAGGGTGGAGATGAGGTTGGGGGTCGGGGGAGTGCTAGTAAAATCGACTAGATTTCGTAGTAGAATGGAAACAGGGCATGAGTAGATGAGAAATATAAATTTTAAATTCGCTCAACTGAATAGATGTTTGTGCCATTCATTTGAGCAAATCTAAAATTTTATTTTTAGACAAAGGTCTAGATCTCAAAGGAGTGATCTAGGCTGTAGATACTAATATCTACACAGGTACTAATGCTCATGTTTGCCTCGTAGAGAAGCAGAAAGTGGGAAGACTTAGAGGTAATATTCTTGTAAAGATTAAATGTTGACACTAAGGGCTTGACTGTTCTAATGAAGTTTAAACTAGGGTCTGGGGTTGAAAAGTTCTGATACCTTTTATAGTTCTTAACTACCATTTCTACATTTCATCATTCAAATCTGAGGACTGACTTAACTCATCTTAGAGAAAGCACAAATTTAAAGTTGTTTGTTTTTTTCTCTTACACAGCTTTAAAGATTAGAGAAAAAGTATTTTAAAACAACCTTCATGTCAATTCTCCAAAATAAATGTTTCTGATTAACATAATATACTTTAAAGTGGTTGTTTAAATATTATGAAATTACTGTGCCCTTACATAGAGAATAATCAACCTCTCATAACACATAAAGATGCATTCAGGTGTCTAGTCCAGGAGAAATTTTTTTGAGTATTTTATTCTCTTTCTCTCATTTTCTCTCCTTTTTTATTAAAAAAAAAATTTTTTTTAGCCCAGCACTGGCTCCTACTTAACTATTATTTTGGATACGAAGGGTTAGAATTTGAGCCTTGAAAGTAACTAAGCAAATGCCACAAGTTATAGTGCTTCTTATAAGAATGTGAAAACTCTCATAATTTACAAAGTCTCTTTCTATAACATTCTGAATTTCTCTAGAAGAGAAATCATCTTCTTTTCCTTAATTTCCCTAAAACAATAAACTCTAAACATTTAAAAAGAAAAAAAAGTCCTTACTGGGAATATTTAATAGAGTGGCCATTAACTCTTTTGTAGATGCTGAACAACTTTTGAAGAGAACTGCCCCTGCCCCAAACATTATAATATTTCTGAAAATGTGCCCCCAGACCATCTGTATCAGAGTCATCTGGAAAGCTTTTTCAAAGAGTACATTCTTTGGCTTTTCTATGACTCTAATGAATCAGAGTCTTTTGATGGGATCTGTGAATATTTCATATTCATTTTGGGAAATACACCCAGGTGACATATGTATACAAAGTTTGAGAACCTCTGAACACAGGGAGAGGTATCTGCAGGACCACTGACAGATCCCTGTCCTATTTACAGGTATTTCTGCTGTAATTCCATGTTTGTATTCCTGGAAAAAACAAAAATGAAAAACCACCTCATTTGCAAAATTACACACTAAAAATAATGGGGCTTCTGGGAAAAGCAGGGCTAGGTAAAGAGAACTCAAAACTTATGGAACTATAACTGAGCACCAACAGGAATAATGATCCTGATTAGAAACTGTAGCACAGTTACAGCTCTAAAAATATTTGTCCTTAAGACTTAGTTAAATAGTTACTTCCTTCAACCTTTGAGACTGATGCCTATTTTACAGGCCTTGGTCCTTGAGGGCATTCTCTTCTAGCAGAGATCAGTATTAACTTCTTTATCAATTTTTTTAAAAGACTGATACATGCTATCATTATAATACTTCTTACAGAAATGGAGAACTATATTTGCAGCTGCTTTATCTGTACCATCAGCTTTCCAGGTGGCTTAACATAGTGGAAAATTCTTGAAACCACTAAACCAGACATGACTTATAATGGAAGTCTGTAGGATATCAGCTTTTTATTTTAATAAGATCTTCATGTATTATTAACACTACCTCTTTAATCAGAAGAAAGCTTGTTCCTCAGTGCTTCAAATCTTTAATGTGCTGATATCATGCCCTTACTTAAGACCTGATTACATTAACACCACCATAGAAATTTTGCTTCCTCTTTTTTTTTTTTTTTTTTGTCACCATCATGGTAAAATTCTTAAAGTTTGAATTCTCACAGGTGCTTTGTAATGGTTAAATCAAAGAGGTCCACTGCATTGCTGATGGATTTTTTTTTTTTTTCTGAAAGTGGTGACACTACAGTTGTTTAGGAATGGCCTTCATGACTTGTCTCTAAGCTTGATCTAAGCTTGGTTCTTAAGTGTCATATTTCTATAGCTTTTAACCTATTTCAAGATGATTTTTTCTCCTTTTATTGGTAAATCATTGTTCAACAGATTTGCTGCACACTTTTGGTCTCATTTTACAATTTCCCCTTGTATTATGTAGGATATTTGTAAGATATTTGAGATATACCAAAGTTATACAATAAATAGCTTTCTTTAGAAACAAATTAAGTCATGGAACTAAGATGTATGATTCTCATGTAATGGAATTCATTAGACATCAACCCAGACGTAAATGTGATGTTAACTTGTCAAGTCTTCTTTCGAGGATTTTGTATAAACTTTCATTTATTAAAATTTCTAAGTGATTATATTTTCCAAAATTCAGGAAAAAAAATATACTGCTACTTAAATAGTAAAGTCATTAGAAAAATAATTTATTTTATTTAGTTACCTAAACCGTCACACTTAAGCACATTTTTACCAATATTTAGGTTTGGGTTCTTGAAAATCTTGGAAAATTTTGTAAAAGTTCTTTCTTTTCTCTCTCTCTCTCTCTCTCTCTCTCTCTCTCTCTCTCTCCCTCCTCTCTCTCTCTCTGTATGTTATTGCCATTGGGATGCTAGTATTCACGAATCATGTTTACCTATACAAATTTGGTTGGTGACTCTCTGCTCATAAATTCCAGAAACGCAATGTATCAAACAAACAAACAAAAACCAAGAAACTATCTCTATAACTCACTTTGGAGTGTAACGGCACTGAAAGATAACCCGGATGCTTCAGTTTGCGAACAGAAACCTGAGGCTACGGAGGAAGAGTGCTTGTTTGGGTCCCAGTGGCTGAACTTCAGTTCCTGAACTCCTAATAGTTTCCAACCTCTGTTCTGTGATTCCTTCGGTGTGAGGCTTCCTCCTGGACCCTGTGTAGGAAGAATGTGAAGAGTGAAGTGACGCATAGCCAGTGGTTCTACTCATCCTGGTTTATCTATTCTTAGACACTAACGTCTTATATACCATTTCAGGAGACAAAGTTCCAGTTCTTAATATCAGAAAATCAACACGACTGATTTATTTCTGGGATCTGTGTTGGTTTTCTATTGGTGCTGTAACTACTTACCATGGATATAGAGGCCTAAATCAACACACATTTAATATCTTAGAGTTCTATAGGTTAGAATTCTGAGACAGGTGTCACTGGGCTAAAATCACAGTGTTGGCGGGCTGCATTGCCTCCTGGAGACTCCAGGAGGGAATTCGTTTTCTTGTTTTTTTTCAGTTCAAGGGGCTGTCGCATTCCTTGGCTCAGGGACCCCTTCCTCTGACTTCAAAGCCATTACATCTCTGACCATTCTTTGACTGACTACACCAAAGAAAAATTCACAGGATTAGATTGGCTACACTGCATAGTACAGCGTAATCTCCATATTTCAAGGTTCTTACCTTAATCCCATCTGCAAAGTCCCTTTTCACATGTGAGGCAACATATTTACAGGTTCTAGGGATTAGGGTTGAGATACCTTTGGGAGTCATTATTCTGCCTACTACAGGAATGAACATGCTGTCATTGGTCTCAGTTCTAAGTAGGCAGTTGCTTTCAAAACTTTATATTAATTTAGAAAGTAAGCTTTATAAACTACTAAAACTTCCAAGGACTTAACGATATGATGAGTATAGCTACCAACGTTTATAGAGTACTTGCACTGTGACACACACTGACTACTAAGTGTTTTAAGTGCATAATTTTGTTTACTCCTTTTGACCGCCCTATGTGGTAGGTTCTACTATAACCTCATTTTACATTTCAGGAAACTGAGACCTAAAGAATTTTAACAATTTGCCTAATTATGTTGTACCACTGGTATATGGCAGAGTAGGACTTGAATTTAGTTCTGTCTGATTCTGGCTTTTCACCAGTGTGTTTCACTACTTATTTTTAGCCCTACCGTGGTAAGAGTGTAACATAGTATAATGAGGTATTGGAAATATAATTTAGAGAAAGCTAACTAATATATAGTTGTTTTTAATAAGAAAAATTATTTGTTACCATGAATAAAAGCTTTCAAAATTCCATTTTACTGAGCAATGTTTGACTGATTAATATTAGTTGGTTTTATATAGATTTCATGATCAATTCTTAAATAGAAAAGTCTATACCACATTACTAAGTAGAAAAGATATAACTAACTCAACAATTTTTAGTGCTCTTAGATTGTAAAAATAAAGAATTTATTTCACAGATCGTATTATAGTCTAACTGGTTAATAGATTCTTCCTCTACTCTTACGCCCACCACAGGACATAAGCTCCAGAAGAGTAAGGATCTCGTTGTTTTTTGTTTTTTTTTAATTCATGTCTGTATCTTGAGTATTTAAAATAGCGATAATCCATTTAATAGACACAATAATATTTGTAGAAAGAATGGAAATTGAGAAATAGCTAAGAGAACAAAGCCAGTTATCTATATGAATGAGCCAGGATCTGGATAATAGCTAGATTCCAGAAGGTCTTTTCAACATAGACTATTTTAATGTGTTTGGCAAAGAAAAGACTATATAATAGTTAATATGAGTAAAAAGTTAGTAATAACCCTGATAAAGCCAATGTGTTTGTATATATAAATCTCGTGCGTTAGAGAGAAATGAATGACTCATTTGATATGGACTATTAGAATTACAGACTGACTTTATTTCTTTATTCATTCAGCAAATATTATTGAGCACTGTACTAGTTACTAGAATAAAAGATGAATTAAAAGAAAAAAGCCCTTGACTTAAAGGAGCCCTCTGTCTCCTGGGTGAAACAAACAGTTTTAAAGATAAAATGCATTGTCTTAAATGGAATAGTAATGGTTTTAGAAAGGAAACAGAGGATGGACAATTGACTTACCATTCAAAATATGTATAAATTGAGCTAGTCACCTTGAGTATATTGGGAGTGGGAAGGGAGTTGCAAAGATAGGACAGAGTCCCTATGTGCCCTTCATCCAGCTCCCCATTTTCTTGGCATATTGATCAAAACTAAAAATTAATATTGGACAATGCTATTACCTAAACTACAGACCTTAGTCAGATTTCACCATCTTGAGTACACCTTTTAGTGCTGAAATGAGGTCATTTATGAAAGTGCTTTGGAAACAGTAGGCTCAGTACAAGTAGTATAGGAAACGCCATTGGAGTTGGCTCAGAGTAGGTCACTAATGGTAAAGGTGCATTCTCTGAAGGTGGCTTTAGTAATATGACCATGAGCTCTCTATGTTTTAGCTTCCTTGAATAACATGGTCAGTTCTATCCATGAATGTTTAATTCCTTCTGAATCTCTATTTTTAAAAAGCTGTTATCGATGTATTTATCGTGTGCTTGCCAGTGTCCTGTCAAGTTCAAAATACATGATAGAGTACCTTGATTCTCTCACTTTGTCCTATATAAGGGTAAACCACCTTGTAGATGAGGGACTGAGGCTCACATAAGATATAAGATTGAGGCAAGTTGGAATTGGGACCTGGGCCTGCCTCACTCCAAAGCCCATCTTTTCCTCCTGTGTGCTGCTTCCTGAGTCATTTTCCTGTACAGCTTCCCTGAATAAGCAATTTCCAAATTATACTTCTTATTGTGCAAAACTTCACTTCCTTTTTTATTCTAAAATGACTTGCTTTATGCTTCAAGGGTTTTCTATGCATTGTAGTATTCCATGAATCTAACATTTTTTTTGTGGCTTTAAAGACCCATTGCTTTCTTTCTTCGGCTTTCCTTTTGCCATCCTTTAGGATTCTGTAATGTTTAGTCTATTCCTTTACACTGGCAGCCCACACTTTGAACATTTTAGTGATCTTCTTGATAGTTTCCAGCTGTCTTTTTTTTTTTTTTTGTCTTGAGGAATGACCAAAGCTATATGCAGTTTTTTAGGTATTAATTGTATAATTTTGTACCATCTGGATTTATATAATCTAATATTTTCTGACTTTTCAGATGATTTATAGATAATGGCAGTCAAATCAGCACTAAAAAATAATGATAACTAATTTTTTTAAAGATGAGAAATGTTTTCACTATCATTTTTTAATTAGATTTTTCACAACTGTGTGAAATAGGTAAGGCAGATATCCCCTTTTATGTACAAGATTATTGAGATTCAGAATAATTATGTGACTCCCTAGTCCCAAAGGCGAAACAAGCACTTAGACCTCAAATTTGCTGACTTCCCATCTTATTGTTAATAGAGACTATCAAAAGCTAGAGGCAGAAAATGCAGGCTGTTATATGTAGAGTTTAGTAATTTAAATTCCTAGACTAGAAACTATTAACAAAGAATCTAATTAAACTTCTTTCTAAATAAAAACAAAACACAGATACTTCTAGTGGAGGAAATGAAAGATACATGTTGACATGCTAAGTAAACTGTATTTAGGTTTCTTTTGTGTGATGTTTGTGAATCTTTGTGCTGAGAAAATTTTATTGCAATTTGGGAACCTATGGATTATTTCAGAATATATGAGAAGCAGCTCACTTTTACTTTCTAAAGATGCTTTAATGAATTATTTTTATATAAAATAAGAGAAACCGAATTCTAAGTCTTATTGTGATTTCTTTTTGTATGTTGTCTGGAAACTAGACTACTTTGTCTTTAATCTTACAGTTTAACTTCCAAGGATTGTGCAGGAAACCATCATAACCTGTAGCTCTGTAAAATGGGTCATGGAACTAGATTGCTTAAGATGAGCAGTGATGGAACATAGATTGTTTTACTACAAACAAGCTGTTTCATTTGGCTATTTTCTTCTTCTTCAACAAACTCATGACAATGGGAACCCTAAGTTAGGAAACTTGTCTTCCTTGGTTTTTCCTATGGGCTAGAAGTAAAAGGATAAGGATTTAATTGTTAGGTTGTCTGTGGATCTGCTTTAAAATGCAAAGAGCTACACAGCTTTAAAAAGATACTCAGGAAGTCATACTTGGGCCCTACTTAATAAGGAGTACAAGGTTGGATATTTAAAACTGAGATAAATAGCAGAGAGAAGTTTAACTGATCTGGCAGGCCTCAGAGAGTTGAGAAACCTCCTTTCAATCCTGGCATGTGCCTTTTAGTGTGTCATTCAGTTTAATATGTTATTTGTGAATAAAAAAGAAAAATCAGAAAACTATGGTATAGGAAAGTTGGCTTGTCTAAATATCAGAGAAACTGATTTTAGAGGCCCTGAAATGACCCATTTATTTCATGATTAGCTCAACTAACAATTTTCTCCTTCGAAGAAGGAATAAGTTTTAAATGTCTGTGCTATAAATAGATCATGAGGAACCAATCTTGGTAGATTGATTATTCAGAGGTTTTTTTTTTTTTTCATTTATACGCAATGCTTAAAAGTTTTTATGTAGCTATCATTGTTTAAAACTAATTATAAGTGCTAACCCATCTTACCTGGAAATTTTATCCAGTTCAGAACATCTAAATAAAGTCCTCCTTTCAAATGAAAAAGAGAATTTTACTGACATGAGGTAATTAAATGGTTATAATTTAATTTGAACAAAGAAATAATAGGTATGATACAAATATTATCAATGCATCAAAGTCATGCTAATGTGTTAAATTTACTTGAGTACTAACATATTGGAAGAGGAAAACCCCATTGCAATAAGAAAATAAATATACTATCAAATATTCAGTAACTAGATATTTTTCCATTTCTCTGTATCAGTAAAATTGGAGGTGAATGTGGAAGGTATATATGACAGGTACATTAAAAAAACCCCTATTTTTTGATAACAGAAAAGATCAAGTTTATATACTTATGTTAAATGACATTATCAATTAGGTCAAACTATAATAAACCCATTTTAACTCTAGGTATTGATAGCCTTAAATGAAGCTTGCAGGAAATCTTTATGTTCATGAGTGAAATGTTCTTGCAGCTGGGGGCAGCTATGGTGACAGCATTAATTAGTTAGGCCCGTTGAACATTTACCTGAAAGCTGCTGGCAACTGTTCTATGATTTACTCCAGCATCCACTGTCACGGTATGTTGCCTTTTTACCTTGAAAGAAAAACGTTAATCTGTTAAGCCCCTCTGTTGCAGTATCCTCTCATGGGGCTATTGCATTTCAGTGAACATGGGAGTGAGATATGGCGAAGTTCATTCTTGTGGCATTTGGCAGATGACAGGCAACTACACAGTTCAAAAACATTTTTTTGGGGGGGGTATAATACCAATTTTAAGTATTCTGTCTTGTTTTATTTCTCCACAAATCATCAAAGTAGCTCAGGAACTTCAGCAATTTTTATATCTACTTTCTCTTCCAGACTGTTTTTTGCACTTGGAATATGTGTAGAAATGATCTGTCGTGTAGTATATCCCACATTTTATCAGGAAAATATGGTCACTCATGATATGTCAATGAATTAAATCTTACATTTGAACTATAAACATATTTAACATAGCAAAAAATTCATTTACTGCTTAGTAGTCAAGACAAGAGCTCTGGAGTCAGACTTCCTGGATCCAGATGCTGGTGCCACCATACATCAGCTGTGTGATTGACTTTAGGAGGTTGCTTTACCTCTGTTTCTATTTGATCATCTGTAAACTGAGAATATTGATAGTAATATTCTCCTAGGATTTTTATAAAACTTAAAAGGGTTAACAAACAAAGTTTTTGGAACAGTACCTGGCACATAGTACAAGCTAACACTCAACAAGTGTTAGCTACTATTATTCTAAAGGAGTTTATTGTCGAAAGTGCTGAGGAAGAGGACTTATTTTAACTTGGTCTCATAGGCCTTGGGAACACTATTATAGTAATTTTATAATTTTACCTTTAGCCCTCAGCCTATGAAATACTGAGCAAAGAACTACAGAACTATGTAGAAGAGGCAGATTGCTAATTTCAACAAATATCAATTTGCAGACTGAAAAATTCTCTTATCTAATAAATCTGCA
>NW_011888789.1:7908135-7920964 GCF_000151845.1 Pteropus vampyrus
TAGGATTTTTATAAAACTTAAAAGGGTTAACAAACAAAGTTTTTGGAACAGTACCTGGCACATAGTACAAGCTAACACTCAACAAGTGTTAGCTACTATTATTCTAAAGGAGTTTATTGTCGAAAGTGCTGAGGAAGAGGACTTATTTTAACTTGGTCTCATAGGCCTTGGGAACACTATTATAGTAATTTTATAATTTTACCTTTAGCCCTCAGCCTATGAAATACTGAGCAAAGAACTACAGAACTATGTAGAAGAGGCAGATTGCTAATTTCAACAAATATCAATTTGCAGACTGAAAAATTCTCTTATCTAATAAATCTGCACTTATTTTCCCTTGCAGAATTTTACAGTGCTGTAAATCTCTCAGACATATGTGGAGAGGCGATCTGGTTTATATAGCTTATTATAAGAAACAAAAATTTACCACAGTGGCTGTGAAATGGAATAATCTCTCCTAGATTTTTAGTCTACTGTTTTTCTCCCCTTTTTCCACCTCCACCTCAAACCACACAGAGCCACCCTGATGAAGAGAAAAGTTCTGGATTTAAATCTTGGTCTGCAGCTTGTTAGCCTTGTGACATTGAACAAGTTCTGGTATAACCCTCCATTTTCTCACCTGTAAGATGGAAATAATAATCATCCACATTACATGAAATATATGCAAGGGCTGTTGCAGAGAAAAGGGAATCTGACACGAATGGTACATTTTGGGATATGTGTTGACCAGAAATAAAAAATGCACACTTAACAATTTAGGGCAACAAGTTTAGGCCTTGTAGACTGGAGTCAATCAATGAAGATGATCAACTTTGACTTGAAGGCAGAGGATATAACAATATAATGTGTGTGCTCCTGTTGCTGAAGTGGAAGAAGAGCCTGACCTCCATGGGGAGACCGAGATAAGATGCACTAGATGAGACAGGAAGGACCATGACTGCAATACCTGGGGTCTTAGCTAAGGTGGAGTTCAAGTAGAGAACACTGACAACTATAACCAGCTAAAAGAAATGTAAGAGAACATAAACACTTCAAAGTAAAGACAGTACCACATATTTGGTAATTTTCCAGTTAGATTTACATTTCCTTTTCATTGGTGTTATATGACAGAGAGTGTAAGAATCCTAATCCAGTGAAATACATTAAAAGAAAATAATAATGTCATGGAGCCATTCGATCTCAAATAAAAGAAAGTCTTTTGAGAAGGTAGGTGAGGCCTCTGGAATAATTTCTGGACCTGAGTGTTTTCTTTATTTTGTCAATACCTTCTAGATACTTCCTCCTATTTATTCTTTCAGCAAACACTTGAGGAACTACTTTGTGGTAGGCCCCTAGGATCCTATATATTATCCATCTAATAAATTTAGACATTTGGATGTTCGAATGTAGTGCAAATCAAAAAGGACACACACCACCACCACCTCTACCACCATCACCACCTAAGCCTCCAAATAGGGACTGCGACTACCTACTAACAACTGCTCTTATCCCTCCTTGCTTTGGTAGGGGTAAATTCCTTAAATGGCCCTCTTTTTGCACATGTACTTTTTCACTGCAACCTGTTCAGATGTAGAATGTGATTAGTCATTTTCTGTGGTCTTAGAATAAGCATAGTTTTAAACATGGTTGCTGTCTGGGCTGTTTGCAGCTCATACCCTCAAACAGAGCATTTAAAAGAATCATGCTGTTTTGGTCAACTTGTAGCACTTAACTGTGAGAAGCGAAACTATGAGCATGTCCAAGTGTAAAAATCCCCACCAACAGAAGCTGATCAGTTTGGGGAATCAAAGTTAACAACTAGTAAGAAGACATTTTTTTTTTTCATGGTGACATTGGTTAATGAAATCCAATAAATTTCAGCTATATACTTTAACAGTAAGGTATATATATATTTACACTGTGTGTTCACCTCCCAAAGAGGCACTACCATTGTGAATGTTACAGGTAAAATGCTGACATAGTACTTCTGATTTTGTTGTTTTATGTTCTGTAATGTCATGTTCTATGCATATGTTACAAGGATTGTTCGGTTTGATCATAAAGGGATTATTCAGTAGTATCCATACACATCCTTACATTACACAGGGAGTTTGACAGAGATCTATTAAAATGGTGCTTCTGGAGTCCAGCTATTTTAACCACACTTTGAAGCGTATTCTCAGTGTTTTTACTGGTAGGGTTTAGTTTGCTGTCAATGATACAGAGAATATTTTATAATAAAACCCTAAATTATATAGTGACTTTCTTTCAAATATAGGCACTCGCGTGTTTTATCTCATTCTGCAAATTTCCTTGCTGAATATACATTTACAAATAGCAATTCCGTTTTCATTCACGAGGAGCTCTAGTTAACCAAGTCAGGAACAAGCTATCTGAAGGATGATTCAGCTGGAGCATGGGGCAGTGGGAGCACCAAGTTACCACATGCGGCGAGAAATGGTGACTTTGTTGAATGGTTCTTGAGGTAACTTAAGATCACTCACTGCATCAGTAGCAGTGATTTTAAACTGAGTTGTATTCTGAAATACCATTGTCATTAGAACCTGCTGTTTTTTACAGAGCTATATTTACAAATTTTAATCTGAGAAGCTAAATTTTTCTTTGTAGAGTCAAATTTGTGAGTGCAGCTCAGAAGAGAAGACCAGATGGCAAAGCATAAACTTTATCCACTCTGTGCGTTACCATAATCCTCTGCATAAGTTAATTCAACGAGGGAGAAATATGATCTGTAAAGGAGTTTTGGAGATTTTCCTCAGTAATTTATTTACCTCTAACATGACTATAAAAAAAGGACATCCTTCTGTGTAGAGAACTGATTAATGATATCTGAGTGGCTTTCATTAACTGACATAATTGTCAGTCACCAATTTTCACTGTGAGATCTGCACGTGTGTAATGTCAGGCTTTTAAAAGATTTTATGCAGTGAAGACCACTGGGATCAAAGCTGAAAACTCACTGTTATTTGATAATATTTTGCAGGTTTCCTGTTTAATTTGTTCAGTGTGTCAAGGCTCTTCAGATTAGCTGCACAGTCACACGAAGAGTAATGATAGGAGCTAACTTTGCATTGTCAGACCCTTTAAAGAACAGAAACCACAATTTATCTAGTGTCATATGCTATCAGCATATCTTGGCGGCATACGCATGCTAAAATTTGTTTCCTGTTCTTAACAATATAGTACAATATCTGATATTTTTAAAAGTGCACAGTAGATGATTAAAACAAGAGATTGCTTAGACGAATAGTTCTTTTTATATATTTACTTCGCCTTTAACACAAATATTTATTTATACATTAAATTATTAAAATAACATATTGCCTTAAATTTTTGTATGATCGGAATGTAAAATAAATATTTTGGGATTATTGCCATGATTTTTTCCCACGTTGTGTGACATATTAAATGAGAAAGAAGTGCAAAAACAGACTTTATAAGTATACCTAATATACCTGCTTGCATAATGTTAGAGTCAGAGAGTATGTTTGTGATCTTTTAAAAGTGCTTAAAGAACTTAAAGCTTATAAACAGAAGTGCCTGTAAAATGTGTGGCGTTGCTCTCTCGGGCTTTCGAGTTTCTATTTTAAAAGAATGCTCTTCTTTGCACTTCCCTGTCTGTCTGTGTTGAAGCATTTCTGAGGGTGTAGATGTGTTCATCTTAATGTCAAGTGAGTTTGAAATAGATTTCAGCAAAGCCTGCTTAACCCTCGCTCTAACACTACGTTATTTCAGGGTGTATGACTACTGCCTCTCTAGAAACACGTCGAAAACACAGTAATGAACTGTGGTAGACCAAGTACAATTAAGCCATGCCAACTTATTGCATTTGAACATTCACTTCATATGGTATTTGCCTTCAACCAGTTTTTAGTTAATAGACCATTTCTTTTTAGACGAGAATCGAATGGCCGGTAAAAATTTTTTGCACTTCTAAAATCCAACTACTCAGTTAAAAAATTGACCCCAAGCTTAGGAACAACCCCAGCCTCCTAAAGTTATACCTGAGAATTAGAAAGTACTTGGTAGAGTAGTTAGATTTTTTTTCCCCCATGAAATAAGTGAGATGATTTTATATGAGTAAACCGTATATCTGAGAAACATATATACTTTTAAAATATTTTCCATTAACATATAGTTATTATTTTATGATCTAATGGGAGAAAATATACTCTGTTGAAAATTGTCTCATTACTGTTGAGAAAAACCATACAAACCCTATGTGCTCAATATTAATTTGCATTTTCGTCAAGAATCTGTGAAATATCCATGGCTATTCTATTAGTGTGGTTATGTAGGAAGACAAAGAAGTTATGTTATTGCCAGGTCTCCGCGATCCTTAAATTGGGGCTCTATTAAGAATGTGTGAAGAACTTTGTATGATACTTCTTTAGAAGGCATTACTGACACACAGCACCCATGGGCCAAGGATACAGTTGTGTGGCTCTGTTGGTGGTATACAGATTTGTTTTTGTGTTTATGCCATGTAAGATTTTGAGTTAACTTTTTAAAAGAGCTGTTCTCTGAAAAGCTGGATACCCTCATGTCATAGATGGTTTCCCCTACAGGATACAGTAGGGACATTATTACAAGTAAACTTCTAAGGATACAAAGTCAGATTGGCTGAGAGTGTCTGCTCTTCTGACAGCCTTGAGACTATGTGCAGGAGAGAAACTCAGGCTAGTCGGTGGAAGTGTACTTCAAACCCAAACATCAAGAAATGTTTATACATCAGGGTCAGTTAAGGGTGGATATTGTAGCTAAGAAAGACTTTGTATCCAAAGGTCTCTGCCTCATGACATCACAGATCATCTCTTAAAGACAATGGATGTGCTGATCTTTGCGCATGAACAACCTCCAAAAGAAAGGATAGACCGACCTGCCAGATGAGTGATTTTTTTTTTCCTTTCTACCAAAGGACTTAGCAGAATTGGACCTCAGAGTCCTGGTTAATGATGTTGAACCATATGAAGATTTCAGTGCCATTCAAATACCACTGAGAGATTTAAATGGAGATATAGCATTAAGAGCTACATTTGTGAGCTATAATACAAATATTCCCAAGAATCTTTCATGACTGCAAACTTAACCAAGACTTTAAAAGTAATTAATGTAAGCCTTTTATTTGAAAGCAGAAAGACCAGATAAAAACAGAAAAAAAAAAAAAAGATAAACCAAGACCCTTTTTTTCCTGTATATGCATTTGTGTGTACATGTATGCAATATTTCCTTATTTGCTGAATCATTTGTAATTTTGTTGTGGACATCATGACATTTCACTCTTAAATACTTCAGCAGATACCACCAGAGAATAGGACATTCTTCTGTGTAACCACAAAGCAGTGATCACACACTTGAGAAATTGAATTTTGATTCAATACCTTTATTCAGATTTTTCAATAGTCTCAATAATGTCCTTTATAACTATTTTTTCCACTAAGCAAGATCTAGTCAATAGCTACCCATTGTATTTGTTGTGTCTCTTTACTCTCCTTAATCTAAATCAGTTTCGCAGTCTTTTGTCATTCATGACATTGACATTTTTGAAGCCTAGATCAACTTGTTTTGTAGAATATCCCTCAATTTGAAGTTGCCCAAATGTTTCCTCACATTTGAAATTAAGATTCTTAGTAAGGAAATAAATAAGTAAATGAAGACAGGAGAGTTGGGGGGGGGCGGGAGTGGGATAGGGAATGAGAGAAAAAGAAGGCAAAAGAGATGCAAACAACATGAAAATTGTTTATTCAAATTAAAGAGAACAAAATCTAGTAGATTTGTATTCAGATAATATTGATAAGCGCATGTATGGAGTGGCAGGTGAGGGAACATGGTGCTTATTGAAAGTTAAGGGTATCTGAAATATTATGGTTAGAACATTTTGCTTAGAGACAAGGAAATAAACCTTGAGTTTTGGTTGTGTGCCAAGTTAAATGTACAATTCAATGAAAACAAAACAAAACAAAAATCAAATTAGTTCCTTTAGTCTATATGTAAAATAATGAGGCAACTTATTTTTCTTAGTATATGTAAACCAGTTTCTTTGGTGCCATTTAGCTCCCCCAAATTCATTTCTTTAAACCCCTTCACTGGGCTTACAAAGTTGAAAGTGAAATTAAAAGAGTTCATAGGAATATACAGACTCTATTCCAGATTGATGAGAATTTAGTCTGATTTTAAAAACCTCCAAAACAGAGATTCATGAACCACATCTTAAAACGAAGATGCCTATGAAAGTTGTTCATGAAGTAAATCTTATTTTCAAGCTGTCAGACAAAACCATCAGGTAGCAAAGTCTGAGAACAGCTGAAATAAGTTTTCTAACTTGCCAGTGTGTCTTTATATGAAATGCCACCCTCTCCATCTCATCTCCCAGCCTCCAAATAAATAAAAAGGGGAACATGTAATTGTAGGAGCACTGCTGAGAATCACAACGTTCAAATGGTTTTCGCTATAATTTATTAGAACCTTTATACGCTCATTCCTGACATGCTTTTGATTTACTTGATAAGGGCAGAATTGTAGAAAAACAAACATATCCCACGTAGGAGAGGTACTCCATTTCCTGTTCATGTCTAATGTGGCTCTGATTGCTGTCCTTGGAGTCTTGATTGCCATATCCAGTGAATAATTACACACTGGATCAGGGAGGTACAGTTTCATTCGCCTGATTTTTTTTTTTTTTTTGGAAACTTGCTGTTAATTTCTGAACTTGAAGAGAAGTAGACTTTGTAGTTGGCTTTTCTAAGACTCAGTGAAAACAGTTGTTGAGATCTGAGATTCTGTGATGTTGATTAAGTAAAATTTTGTGTGCAAAGGAAAATCCATTCATTATGCTTTTATTTTTAAAAACTTATTATGAAAAATTGGACATACTATATAAAATTATATAACAAATCAACATGTGTACCTATTGCTTAACTTCTACAGTGATCAACTTTTTGGGAAATTTCTTTCATTTTTATGCCTATTCATTCCCCACCACCATTTTATTTTCAAGCAAATTTCAGATATTATATCATTTTGTCCATAAATATTTCAATAGAGCATAGATACTCTTTTAAGCAGTCTTCCTTGAAATAAGAATGGTATATATGTGTTTGATGTGACGTTTGATGTGAAGTAATGCACAGTGTAAGTACTCCCAGTCTCTGCTGAGAAGATTTCAAAGAGCTACATCCAATCAAACCGATACTTAATGTGAATGTGGTGGTCATCTAGAATGGTCATACATTGTCTATTGGGACAGCAACTGAGGTCCAATGGAAGAGTGATGTTACCAAAGAATTTCTGTCTTGAGGAAAAGAACATTGTTAAGATTTATGAGTTTGTTCTTTTCCTGGGGCCACCTCTGATAGGATAATCTAACCCTGACTCTCTAGAACATTATAACCATGAATAAGTAAGTCACTTACCTGTCTCTGAAATTAAACTTCACTTAAAAAAATGGGCATGATGCCTATTGTATCTATTCTCAGAACTATGATGAAGATCAACTATGATCTGGGATGTGAATATGCTTTAGAAATAATGAATGGCCTAGTTACATATTCACCTGCAGCATAGGTGTTGGTTCTTTGAAATAATCACTGTTCTTGATTTTTAATGATACCGGAGAATGTAAAGATTGAGGAAGTAACTATCTAGAAGATTTTTTAAAGAATAATTTTATAATCTAGATTCTCTTTTATCCTCTGAATATATTTTATTTGGGCATTTAATTCTTCTCTAAGTTGAGATACATTTTGGCTGACTCCTCCTCCCCATTTTTATTTCTCAGATAGTGAACCTTTGAGAATGGGGTCTTAATCTGGCTTGCTCAAAATTAATGTTTCTCTTTGTAAGATTACAGGGCGATGAGAACTTTTTTTCTTTCTCTTTTTCAGCCTCACCCCTACGATTGAAAGAGATGAAAAGCCAGGAATCTGCCGCAGGCTCTAAACTAGTGCTTCGGTGTGAGACCAGCTCTGAGTATTCCTCTCTCAGATTCAAATGGTTCAAGAATGGGAATGAGTTAAAGCGAAAGAACAAACCACAAAACATCAAGATACAAAAAAAGCCAGGGTAAGTTGATGCATATAACAGCAGAGGCAGTGCTTAGCCATAGAATGATATAAAATCTAAACATTGCTTACAGCCTAATAAATGAGTATACTATCAAGAAACGTGATATACAATTAAAGGAAAAGATTTTTCATTGGATAATGACCAGAAATTGTGTCATTGTTTAGGAAGGAATTTGAAGTTTCTGATTTTTACAACTTCTGAACGAGGAAAGGAAAAGATGGATATGGATAAAATTAGGGGTGGAAGGATAGGTGGAGATAGAAGGGATGAAGGAAGACAACATTAATGGTAGCCGTTGTAATAGTAATAAGTTAGATCCTTAAATTCAGTTTATTCCAAAAAAGACAAATGCTGTTTAGAGAAACAGTGCCTTAAGCAATCAAAATCCCAACTTCAAAATAAAGCTTAATAAATACCTAGATTTATGGCAAGAGTTAGAATGCCATCAGTTGAATTCGAAGTATTTTCAAATAAGGGGCTAAAATTCTAAGGAGACTTTTTACCGACAAGTCTCTTCCACTATATCACACAACTAAAATCCAGGTAACCCTGGGGCGTGAACGTCTTAAAGTTCCCTTCACTTCTTGAGGATATTTGGAAGGGCTTCAGGTGATTCCTGTAATGTTTTGGTATATGGGTTCTATACTTACTCTAAAGTGATGCTCCTTTGTTATTTATATACTCTTCATATCATCTATTTCTTTATTTAGGACACTTTTCTTAAAATATCAAACTGCATTTTGAAATTAGGGAAGAAAGAAGTACTTTGGATTTTTGCTTGGAAACAGTCCTATAAATGTGGGACGTATAATAGTGGTTCCAAGCTCAAAGATTACATTTTCTTTGCTCCCACTTCGGAGGATTCCGGTGAAATCTCAGAGATGATAACAGAAGCAACAATGAAAGAATTTTCATCATACTTTGATTTTTATAGGACATCTACCAAAAAATTATCACACCTTATGAGCAAAAGAAAGCAGAGTGATTATAATGGAAATTTAGTTATATCTTATCAAACTGTTTAATTGCTAAAATAACAATAATTAAGGACTTGTTTCTAGTTTGCATAGTTTTATTAACTACACTGCTCGTTCTTGTTATTGACTGCTTCAGCAAGCTCTCTTGATTTGGAAATTTAATAAAGCATGAGGGAAAGCACAGGTATCACTTTCTGCAACAGGTGGTACTTTAAAGATACAAAAAATAATACTACAAAGTGACATTGTATTTTTATAATTTTTTTTTTACAATATTTCTATAAGTAGTAAGGGCAGTTGAACTGCACATGATAACTAATTTTGCAGATTAAGAAATCAATGGTCAAAAAGTATTATGTCTTGCCTTGAGTCACACAACTAGTAAGACTAAGCTGGGACAGAAATCTGTTTCTGGCATTCTTTAATGCCTCTTTCCTTCTTTAAAAATGGAAAGCATTCATGTTTAATAACATGTGTGCATGTGGGGAGAGGAGGAGATAGTGAGTGAATTGAAAAAAATAAATACAATTCTTATAGAGAAGCTTAGCAAGAATAAGATACTATTAGATTTTAGTGTCCGTTTTGTTTTTTTAACAATTTGACAAGTTAGTAAGAAACTAAGTTTTCCGCACAGGTAGGCTAATGTCTCATTCATTTCTACGTGGCTGTCAAATGAAATCAATAATATTTAAGTGCTCATGAAAGGGTTTATGCTAGGAGTGTGGAGAAATGGGAGAATCATAAGGTGTTATCTTTATACCCATGGGTCAGAAGATTGTATAGAGATTGTCTAGTTCAGATTTCTGTAAAACATAGGAATTCCTCTGATTGTGTGCCGAAACACTGTTGGGCGGGGGAACTTCAAGATCTTTAAGGAGCGCATTGATTTACAAATAGCATCTTTTAGAAAATTATCAGTTATATTGAGGTAAATTCTATTTTATCATGTCAAGATTTAATAAGGAAGATGAAATATCTAGCACATCGTATTAGGCAGTAAAACTAAGTTCTAAATTGTAGGTTACTGACACTAAGTGCTGTGGATGTTGAGAAGAGGGGGTGACCCCAGGAGCTTCAGGAGTAGCTATGAGGAGGTAGATTTGAACTTGCTGGAGGGAGAGAATCCACTCTGGCTGGGTGGATGAGGTTGGATGGGCTATTACAGAGGAGAGCAGAAATCACAGTAGTGGCCCTATTAAGGGGCTAGATAGATTGGAGCAGTGGGTAGGTGGATGGGAAATTTTGCCTTTTATTGGGCAAGCTTCTGTGTGTCAGGCCCTGGGCTAGATGCTGGGTACACAGAGGTGAACATGATATGCTCACTGCTCTCAAGAGGCTTGGTCTAAAGGAGAGAAAAATGTAAACAGTTATACTGCTCAGTTTTAAGTCTTACAATAGTGATAATCATGGGATGCTATAGAAAGAGCCTAACACAGATGGCTGAGGGGACCAAGTCAGGGACAATGGCAGCTTCCTAGAAAGAAGGGGAGGAGCAGGGAAAGGAGAAGAGTTTTATGTAAGCTGTAGGAACAGAACAAAGCATCTGCAGACTACAAATATTCAGTCTGAGGATGCCTAGAGAGAGGCAAATGAAGTTGGGTAGATAAGGTGGAAATAAGGAACAACAAAAAAAAAGAAGTGAGCTGCTCAGAATAAATATGGTTTCGAAAGAGCACATCTATACTTAAAGAGGTAATTTGTTACATGGCTTGGATGACATATAAAAGTATCATTAGTATTCAGAAAAGCATTTTCATATTGGCTCCATAGGTCCAGACAGCTAAGAGCACTATCTACATTTTAATAAAATCCCATTATCCTGGAAAGGCCAATATTCAGAAATTATTTCTTTTAAACAATAGCTTTGCTGGAAAGAATTAAATAGGAAAAAAAAGTCATTTTTTTTTCAATTTATGTGACTGTAAATTACTCTTGGCAAAACATTTAACATATTTGATCTTCCAAAAATAAGACACTTTCTGTAAAGCAGACAGCTACTTGATAAGTGAGTGATCAACATATCAGGTTTCAGAATTGGGTATTTGGTCATTTCTGAAGTTGTATCTTTTTAAAAAAATAGTGTTGTCACTTTGTTTAAGGTTAAAGAACCAAATTGAATCTAAGTGCAATTAACATTTGCAACGTGCTCTTTTATTTCAAGTTACCTTATATATATGAGAATAAATACTCTTATTATATTCATTTAAAATTAAGATCCTGAGAATGAAGAAAATTAAGCTTCTTCCTATAGATCTAATGTTAATGACTGGTGAGACTTGGGTTTGAAATTGGCCTGACCCCAAGTCTCACATCTTTTCACAACACTTGTGATTTCGCTGTCTACAGTGAAGTCACAACACAGAGCTAGGGACACATTTAGGCTTAGAGTGAAATAAAAACATTCATATGTTCCAGTTTCATCTACATATTTATAATTTTTCATTATGAAGATATTCGAAATGTTAATGGTTTTCAGTGGTTACTTGGTAACTTGACTTAAACTTTATCTTACCACATTTGATCTTAGCCAAAAGGCCGAGAAGCAATAAACTTTATCTTAGACCGTGATCACCAAGCAGAGGTGAATTTTAGTGTGAGGTTTAGGATTTCTCTGGGATTCTCTTTATTTAAGTAAAACATTGACTCTTTTCCAATTCTTAGTCTAGGTTTCTTTTTCACATTTTATAATTTAGATTGTTCGTAGCAGCCAGAATTTCCTTTTAATCCCTTAGTGTTATGAAAAGCTTTCACACCAATATGCAATTTCTATTATTTTGTGAAGTCTTATCTCCCTTCTGCCCCCGCTCCTACTAATAAACTACATTCCTACATGTTCTTCCTATGATTTTGAATTCACATTTGAGCCTTTGTTTGTTTTACTTGGCTAAGCAATGTGTGGGACCAATTAAAAGAAATGGAAACCACCCCAGTATTATATGTCTGCCTATTCCTTTGTTCTTGTTTCCTTTGCCTAGTGGATGATTCTGATCAAGAAACCTGGTTGAAAAGCTTGGTGTGTGACAGATTCATATTGGGGGTTTTAAATTGGCTTTATTTAAATATCTCTTCTGTATTAACCTTATTAAAGGCTGACTTCCTATTGTTTGTGTATGGCGCACACTTTTGGACGCCTTTAATTTTGTCTTAGCTCTTCATTTCTGCTCTTATATATTTTAGTTTTGCTAAAAATTGTATCTTCTTGGCTTGGTCAGATTTTTAAAAAGAATTTTAAAGAATTATTTTTCCTCTTGTTAATTGTTGTGGTTTTTTTCCCTTTAACTCTATAATAGAACATATTTATACATATTCCCTTCTCTTTTTAGGTGAGCAGCTCTGGCAGGTCATTTTACCTTTATATGTAAGAAAAATCTCAAATTCCTTTGCTATAAAATGGAAATACCCAGTGCCTATTTCATACAGTTTATGCGAGGCGTTTGGTGCAGTATCTGGGTCTCTATAGTATAATAGTTGCCTGTGAAGTCCCTCTCCCCTTTCTTTCTTTCTCATTACAATGTCTGAAGCTGTGTTGAACACACACACGAAGTTCATATATGATTCCTTAGGGATCAGAGAAATGGAATTATGTAAACTGATCCCCAATATACATTTAAGTTACTTTGGCTTGTAAACTATAGTGAAAGTATCAAGCTAAATAAGAAAAATGAAGTAGCTGTTGGAACCTCGAGTTCATCTTGTCAGTGAGCACTGATTGAAAGAACATAGTTTGCATTTTGATATTAAAAAAGAAATTAATACTTAGAATTTCATTTATAAATCTGTTTGTATTAATT
>NW_011888789.1:7921014-7943837 GCF_000151845.1 Pteropus vampyrus
TTGTTTGTTTTACTTGGCTAAGCAATGTGTGGGACCAATTAAAAGAAATGGAAACCACCCCAGTATTATATGTCTGCCTATTCCTTTGTTCTTGTTTCCTTTGCCTAGTGGATGATTCTGATCAAGAAACCTGGTTGAAAAGCTTGGTGTGTGACAGATTCATATTGGGGGTTTTAAATTGGCTTTATTTAAATATCTCTTCTGTATTAACCTTATTAAAGGCTGACTTCCTATTGTTTGTGTATGGCGCACACTTTTGGACGCCTTTAATTTTGTCTTAGCTCTTCATTTCTGCTCTTATATATTTTAGTTTTGCTAAAAATTGTATCTTCTTGGCTTGGTCAGATTTTTAAAAAGAATTTTAAAGAATTATTTTTCCTCTTGTTAATTGTTGTGGTTTTTTTCCCTTTAACTCTATAATAGAACATATTTATACATATTCCCTTCTCTTTTTAGGTGAGCAGCTCTGGCAGGTCATTTTACCTTTATATGTAAGAAAAATCTCAAATTCCTTTGCTATAAAATGGAAATACCCAGTGCCTATTTCATACAGTTTATGCGAGGCGTTTGGTGCAGTATCTGGGTCTCTATAGTATAATAGTTGCCTGTGAAGTCCCTCTCCCCTTTCTTTCTTTCTCATTACAATGTCTGAAGCTGTGTTGAACACACACACGAAGTTCATATATGATTCCTTAGGGATCAGAGGAATGGAATTATGTAAACTGATCCCCAATATACATTTAAGTTACTTTGGCTTGTAAACTATAGTGAAAGTATCAAGCTAAATAAGAAAAATGAAGTAGCTGTTGGAACCTCGAGTTCATCTTGTCAGTGAGCACTGATTGAAAGAACATAGTTTGCATTTTGATATTAAAAAAGAAATTAATACTTAGAATTTCATTTATAAATCTGTTTGTATTAATTTATTTTTATACTTTTTTTTTTGCTTTTAAACGTAATGCATACTTATAAAAATCTAAGTATTGCAGGAATATAGAATGTAGTTATGGTAACAGCTAACATTTATTGGGAACTTAGTGTATTTCAAGCGTTGTTATAAGCACTCTACATAAATTAACTCTTTGAATACCTTCAGAAAGTGAAAATCCACCAAAACATCAACCCCTCCCAGATTCCCAGATAAAGAGCAAAAAGTTAATTTTATGATTGGAAGGGAATTTCAGTAATTTTTCCAAGTTAACTTCCTTTCTGAAGCTTGTTGATAATAAAATAAGACCATTGTATCCATATTTATCAAAGCCCCAAATTTTTGCAATGTATAACTTTCAAGAAAGATTTGTCTATTTCTACTCTCTTACTACAGTACTTCCCATTCCTACTATAAATCAAGAGGATTGAAGAATCTCATAGTTAAATGTGCCTTTAGAATTCTAAGGATCCCTAATGATCACCTAGATCATTGATTTCCCTATTGTGTCCCTGGAGAATCTTAAATTTCCATTTAGTTTCTAAAAGAGTTGCCAGCTACCTTGACTTAAATGAACACTTTCTCTCTGTAACATATTTTTAAATATGAGGCTTTGATTTAAGCTTTCATTTTAAAACAGGATTTTTCTTCTGCAAAAGTAGTTGAAACCACTGATCTAATTTAATCTTTCTCTGCATAGAGATATTCTTGTTAAGATTATGCTTGACAGGTGGTTGTACAGACTTCAATCTTTCCAAAAAGAAAGCCTAACTCTTTCACAACACCCTATCCATTTTTGAATTCTCAACAAGTTCTTTCTTTTAATATCATCCAAAATGTGCCTTCTTTTTCTTTTACCATGTAATTCTCCTTTAAGAGCTCTACAAATTATTTCCTTTTTCAGATGACAACCAGGAAATATTTTTAAATAGCTACCATATCTTATTCATAGCTGCCTTCCAGTGGGACCTGTTTCTATAACTGAATCTTCTCTAGGCCCGATTCAATTCTGAACACCCTCTTCTAAAGTCCTCTAGTTATTGACATCTTTCGTCAAATACCACTTCAAAACATAATTCACTATTCTAGATGCAATCCAGCCTATAAGCAGTGTATCAAGACTTGTATCCTATTTGATTTATGCCCTGTTTTAATATTAATTTGGCCAAATAGTGCATACATTTCTTTTTATCCCCCTTTTTTTCTTATTTTAAAAGTTATTTAAAATGGAGTAATGTTAAACGCATGGCTAATTGAAATCCTTTTTTTTTTTTTTTTTTTGGTATATATTGTTGTCAAGGCATATCTCTCCCTGCCCATATTTCTGCTACTGATTTTTGAACCTGAATGTATTTGTTATGTTTGTCTTGATAAAACTGAATCTTGGTCTTGGCCCATTGATGTTCAGTGCTAGAATTCCCAAGGGTGTTTTCTACAGAAAAGAGTTCCTTAGCCACATGTCATGACTGCCTTAGAAATTCACTGTACATATTTACATAAAAACAATTAAAAGGTACTTTTGTAAAGAAATCTATGAAACTTTGTGTAATATAACATTTACTTGAGCATAGAAAATTTTTTTCTTTTCCTCTCTCTTTTTTAAGCATAACTTTTATTTACATTACTTGGACTAGTATCCCAGGAAACACTGCCGAGGTTTACTAGGAGAATTTTGATTTTAAGAACTAGCCCTTTAAGATTATATTAACTGTAAATTCAATTACCATATTTCTTATCATTTAACCCAGTTCAGTAGTTAAAATCTTAATGGCACAGAATCAAGGAAGAACTCTTTAAATATCAACAAAGACTGTTCCTTAATTTATATAAATAGGAAAGAAGGGTTCTTTTTGCAATATAATCATCTTGGGGTGTTGTACATTCTCAGGATGCTGTTGTAAGAAGTTTACTTCAGAATTTTTGGACTTAACAAGAAAAGTTACTATTATTTTAGAAATTCACTTTTTCTTCTGTGTTAAAAACCAGGATATTATTCTCCATCCTGACATTCTTTATGATTTATCTATCGATTATTTTTAGGGGTTTCATGGTCATAAATAAAAATTCTTTTAGCTAAGTATGCTATTTTGGTCTGGACAAGTTTGTTGTACTTTTTATTCCATTTTTTTCACTATTCTTCATAGGTGGCTGTCAGGAAGGAAACTTGTCATGTATGAACAAAGCGTATAAATAGCTGATAATCCATTAAAAAAAACAGTAGATTTGAAAACTCCAAACCAGTCTTAAATGTTAATAGAATATGACAGGGGATAAATATCCTAATATTATTGTTTTTTTGATAATTTTAAAAGTTGTTACATTTTATTATTAAATGTTAATATCTACTCGCCAAGGTGTTTGCCATCACCATGGTGTATTTCGGTTTATAAGGAAATATTCCAGGAAAACTGTTCTGTGAATAACCTCTCTGATTAATATGTGACTATTCCTGTATAAATGGTTGTTGAGTCCTTCATTATATAGATAAACAAGGCTGTTATATCAGGTCCACTTTTCATAAGCTTTGTTCTACAGACCATTATTTTCAGGAAATATTAATAGATAAGCCGTGTGGATGACAGGGATTCCATGGTCAAGTAAGTTTGAGAGAAACTAAATAATATGTTCCTTTCTTGGAGGGTCAGAGTGCATTAGCATATTGAAGACCAAGAAATCTTGTAAGATTAAAAAAAAAGAAAGAAAGAAAGCCTGTTTTTGTTTAACCTAATGTATTGCAGACTTATTTGAGCATAGTACACGTTGTTTTATTTTGTTTTCTCAAGTTTACCAGTTGACATTGTTCTGAGTCAGAGCTAATGAAGTTAATTTTTCTATCCACATGTTGGTTTGACTGTCCCTTGATCTGGACCACCTCTGACCGTCTCTGCCCCCTTAATATTTCATCTTTTTCTACAGCCAACAGTAGGAACATTCTGTCCTGCAGAGTGCTTAAGTGGGAACATTCAGCTATTTTCTTCATTTATTCACACATTTATCTAATAATGTTTGAGAGTGCACCAAGGTCAAAACAGTGATGTATGTTCTGTGAGGATACTGAGACATTTAAATATGGACACCCCCTTTAAAGTGTATGTCCTAGCTTGACATACGGAAAGTACTAGGAGGATCATGAGAGAGGTACTCAAGGCTATTAGAATTTAGACAAAGGAAAGAGCAGCTCCAACTGCATGATCATGAAAGGCTCGATGAAGGCATTAGCACTTGAGATGGTCCTTGAAGGTCAGTTAATATCTTGATGGTTAGAAGTATAAGGCCCCCATTCTAGGAGGAAAAAATGACATAAGCAAAAGCACCAAGATGGAAGACCGTAAGGCTTACACGTGGAACTGGGTGGGGGTTCAGTCTGACAAACTGAAAGAGAATAGTAAGAATTAAATTTGGAACAATTGCTCTAACTTGATTAATAATAGTAAATGACAAGACCAGAAAATTCACTAAAAAACTAGGAAGATATAATTTATGGGAGGTTTGCATATAATTCTGAATTGCTGTCTGCTTCCTGCCTTCTGTCCCCCATTGTCCTCCTCTGAAGAGCCTAGGCATTTATTACCAGGCTTGAGTACACAATGATATTTTCAAAAGGTGTTAGTAAATGCTGAGCCAATCCCAGTATTTTTGAGTTTTTAAATCATAGTGACTGCTTAAATTACAGGTTATGTGCGACAGTAAAACGTAGATAAATGCAAATCACAATGCTGCTCCTGTTAAAAGAGAGTGCTGAATATTGATCTAACATGCCGAGTTTTATAAAAGTGTATGCTATTGTTGCATGAATATTTATCTCAACATTAAGAACCATTTGTGTGGTACTATGCTCCTAGCAATGAGAATCTTAAAGAAAGACAAATCTCCTTTCTTTTGGAAGTGATAAATCCTCTTCATTCAAAATTAACATAATTTTTGATGTTGTTCTACTGAGAGAAGTGCAGAGCATTTTAATCTATTCTAGCCTTAAGTGTCTGTCTTTACCAGATTTGTAAGAAATGATTTTACACTTTTTTTACTTTTCTAAACCCTAGTGTCTAGTGACATTTAGATATAGAGAGAAAAAGAAAATTTACCAATTGGGTTGAAAAAAAATCTGAGGCATAATATAATTCATGGTGGTGGTAGAGGAATAAAAAGAAAAATTTGAGAAGACTTCTTTTAATTAAGACTACATCCATGGTGTAGCTTAAATGTGATATATCTTATTTTACTCTTGGTAAAATCATACATCTATGTACTAGTAAGTTGTGTTTTAATATGGTATGTTTCGAGTGGAGAGTGGGAGTTTGAGAACTCTAAAACTATAGAGAATTATATTTTGATGATCATTTTATTTCTGTGCAATATACTTAAAGCAATTTGGTCCTGATCTTACAGGAAGTCAGAACTTCTCATTTACAAAGCATCACTTGCTGATTCTGGAGAATATATGTGCAAAGTGTTCAGCAAATTAGGAAATGACAGTGCCTCTGCCAATATCACCATTGTGGATTCAAATGGTAAGAGATATCCTGCTACATTCTATTTCTCGTTCTGTAAGAGAAGTATTCAAGACATGTGGTAAGACTTGTAATAGATTGATGTGTTAAACTTCATTGTGAACAAATAAGAAAACATGTATTTTAAGTATGTTGTGTGTCCTCCATAAAGCTCTTCACTCCATGAGGTGATATATACCTAATATATATATATATAGGATTTGGATAAAGTCATGAATGACAGAGATAGTCCAGGTTGCTAAAAGAAATGAGTATACCTCCCTCTAAGTTAGTCAGAGAAGGCAGTCACGTCTTTGGCATGTATATAGAGAATTTATGTGTATTGTATATATTTACATACATATGATGTTACATTTGAATATATGTACATTGTGTATGTGGATAAACAATACACTCTTGACTCAGTTTTGGCAATTTTTATGTTCATACATGTTTTTTTTAATACACCCGAGTTTAGGTAATGGAAAGTTAGGTCTATCAATTGTTTTTAAGCCTATTACTTCTGAAATTAAGAGCATAGATGCAAAGAACTTCTCACTATGTACTGGCTTCACCTTCTGTTTTCCTGAGAATAATGCCAGAAATATTCGTTAAACAAATGAATGACTTGCAGGTAGCAGTTGTCACCTACACTCTGATAACTTCTCTGAGTTATGAGGAAATTAAAAGAACCACAGCTGGTGGCTCTCTGTTCGTGATACCCCAATAGTCCACAGTTTGTTGAGGTCATCTGTAGAAGCTGATGATGAGCTAGCAGTGAGTGTCTTAATCTCTTGAAATAAGAAAATGTACTTCATAATCTTTGTTGCGTTTTTTTTTTTTTTTAATATTTTCACAAGCCATGTTGTCTGTGATAAAACCAAGCCTAAATGCACTGCTTCTAGGTAGCAGATGGGAAAGAGTGTCTACAACAGAGGCCCGATCTCTTCAGCTGATGAGATAAAAATGCTAGAGCGGCCAGGGGAGAATAAGAGTAACTTTGAGGGTTAACTCCATGGGAGACCAATGAAGTTTGTGTCAGTTGACTTAATAAGATAGGGAGAAGAGAGTGAGATAAAAATATGGATCAGGGTTGGGAAAATTCAGGTTAATTCCTAGTCTTCTCAGGATTTTTCCACAAACTGCCCTATTATAGTGTAATTAAAGTTCATTACTTTCATTTTAAATACTTTCCTTCACAGAGAGTAAAAGACAACAGTGAAAAGGCATTTTATTACTATTTTTAGGAGTTGTGTTTATAGTTTAAAATATAAAGGTGCTTAAAATTTATGAGTAAATATAACATCACTTTGCTTTTTAGTAAGCACAGGTTAAGCCATAGATTTTTGCTAGTGTATTACCTTATATGGAGTTTTATAGGTTTCTACTTGAAACATAAATTTATAAATTAATTTTAGTACTTATTTTCTCTTTCTATTATACCATGTTTAGTAGCTTGTTTTTTTTTGTTTGTTTGTTTTTTGTTTTTTTGTTTGTTTGTTTTTTGAGCATTGAGAGCTTTGTTAGCACCCAGCAGACAGACCAATGGGTGGGTTGACAGGCCAATGATCAGGTGTTTTTGGACAGGCAGCAGGGGACACGTGGGCAGGCGAGCATGAGTCAGGCAGGTAGCTTGTTCTCAGTTTGTCACTGGCATGGTTCAATGTGTCCCCTCATGGTAACTGTTATTGAATTATGATTTTGACACTTGGATTAGATTTGTGTAACTATGCCATAAAGTCCCAGGAAAATAAAATTAGAGTAAGTGTCATGGTTTCACTGAGTACTTATAGTAGTATTATATTGATTATTTATGTTTTCTGATTTATAGGATCAAACTGTGAATTATTTACCACTGTTAGATCCCTGGCAAAAACTCATAGAGTTCCTTTTTTATTAATTTGGGGGTGCCAAAATTTTGATAATATGGCTTTTGATAATATTCCTCTCATAGGAGAAACATCCAAGCCATTTTTGCATATTAATTCATTCAAGAATTGGTTTTGAATTTGAATATGTACTATAGATCAGTTATAGTATAGGGACATGGAAGTAGAGATGTTTTTGTGACAAATCTTTTTCATTTGACAAGAATAAAGAGAAGTGCATGGAATATTGTAAGAAAGTCATTCTTAAACAACCAACTAAAATTCTTTAGGGAGTGGATTATTTTGGCTTATTTAAAGATTCTGAAAGAGAATGAAGAATCTCAACTCCAGTACAAGATGGTCTTGTTTTTATTTTCTTCTTAGAACATTAGGAAGAGTTCATCCTTATCCAACCCTCTCATAGTGTTTAAAAAGAAATAGAGACTTAGAATGTGTCTTAAGACAGATACATTCAGGATCAGAAGGTATTAAGTAGCAAAAGAGGGCATGACACCAATTTCCTATAATTCTTCGTCCAATATAGCTCGCTCTATACCTGTCTGTGTGTTTGTGAGTGTTTAATTTAGATTCTCTGGTTTGTGAAGAATAAAAACTGAAGGAATGGTGTGAGGTATAATGAGAGAGGGCTTCCATGGGAAAGAAAGAACATCATTATAACTGGATTTCAAGGAGATAAAATTTTGCCCAGGCATCTCTTAGAATTTAAGCAATGGGAGTTTGTGGCTCTTCTCTGTTTCTTTCATATGCCTCAGGTACTTCTTGACCCTTCTGCTATTTCTTTTAACTTCTTACCTCTCCTGCTTTCAACTGTGCTTCATAATTCCCAACTTTGACCTGATTATGACACCATTTAGCCATATTTTTATTTCTGTCTCTTCTGGAGGCATTCTGTCAGTTTTAACTCCTTAGTTCCCAAATTAAATTCTCCATAGCAAGCATCTGATTGGTAGAGCCTGTTGTACCAGACTACGTTGAGAGACCTAGAGAGCGTACAATCATCTGCCTTCCGGTCAGGTGCCCACCATAGGCTCCACCCAGAAAGGTGCAGCTGGAAACACGGCTGCCTAGAAACCCCTCTGTCTTCAGAGGCTGTGGGTGGAAAGTGCTGTTCATAAGAGACCGTGACTTGGCAGGTACCATGATTGACAAGGCCAGTGCACTGTGTGTATTGGGAGATGTCCACTACAGGGACTTAGTTATTGAGCAGCTGAAAGGAAAGTGTATAATTCTGATCCTTCACCCTCTTCTACTGCTCTCTATAAATTTGCTCTATTTAGATCAAGGATGGTTATCAAAGTCAGCTCTGTGGGACTCACATGTATTACGTTTGCATTGTCACATTCCTGTCTCCTTAGGAAGCTGGGCAAAGGTTGCATAGAAACACTTTCAGAGAGAAAGAGAACACTGTTGTGGTCATAAACTGCCACACAGCTAAACCATTTCTTCTTAATGTATATTTACTATTGACTTGGGCTGAGAGAGTTGAGTTCTCAAGAATTTTTTTTCTGTGGGGGTCCTAGGAGGAAAAAGAAAGGCTTAAAAGTAAGAACATGTTATTAAAATATTATGTAGAACTCCCCTTGAGATTTTTAATTTATGTTTTCTACAAAATATCTGTCATTTTGTTTATTTTCTGTCTTATTCACCTCTCCTATATTTTTCCAATAAGTACACAACTATGGCTTGATGATTTCTCTATAGATTGTCTTGATGAAAGATCTGGGTATGTTGCTGTGAGTTAATTACCCTAATTCTGTTCTATGTAAAGGATTCTTTGTGATTTACTTAAATTCTCACACAGGTGCCTTCTTTGTGCCAATATGTTTAGAATCTATTTTGGTACAAGATTCTAGGCGAGATGGCAGAGGTTATGGGAAGACATGAGAGGGAGACTGTTTTCTTCTCAGAAAAAAGTGGAAAGTACAGTGAGATGACCTTGCCATGTGACACTATGTTTAATCCCATTAAGACAGCTCCATAACTATTAGAATAAAATCAGCTTAAATCATAAAAGTCTTCCATCTAATATACAGAACTTTCTACAGTGAAACTCATTGTTTAGATCTACTTAGATAAGTAAATAATATAAATGGAATGGTTAGAAAAAAACTAAGAAATTCTCCTTGAATGATTTTATGCTTGAGTGAAACAATGATTATATTTATATTATTTTCAAGCATTTAGAAAATAATATACATATAACCAATCATTTTGCTAAGCTGTATTTTAGAAATTTATATGTTTTCTGTCTTTCCAGTGCTTTTCAATTCCTACCTTATTTGGGAAAAAGAATTTGTCATATAGTAGACATATATGCAAGCTGCTAATTACTTCTGGGATTATGTAAATCTAACAAAGTCCAGTTGAGTTTTCACATAAAGAAAGGTCTCAGAGGGAGTCATCATTACATGATGGATTACAAGTGAATTTCTTTTATGAATTCAAATAAGGCAGTTTAAAAGGCCACATACACTATGCTTACAAAGCTCAAACCTACATGTTTATTTTTATTTGTATTTTCTTTGGCTTGGTTTTTATATAGGAAACCTTAATTTAGCAATTAATTCTTAGCTAAGAAGCCCCGTGAAAACTCCTGGGCATTAGGGAAGAGAATAATAGGCCTAGCTGGTTTTCAAATTAATTAAGTACTGCTGCCTTTTAAAAGATTAATACAGGAGAACATAGAACTAACTAATCAATCATATCTTCTACTAGGTTTTCTTTTTTAATCAGGAGAAAAATTATTTGAGAGAGATTCAAGATCCCCTAGGAGCAATTGGGCTCATAGCAGTAAAATAGCTGTTTTATTTGTGATGAGCGGAAAAACACTGTTTCTATAAAATTTGATTAATAAATCGATTGGTCCTTTAAAAAATTAGCTCATCAGGGTAACAGGCTTAGCCTCACTCTGTCTCCAAGTTGACAGTGTTGTTGCAAATTCTGTGACATTGGTGAACAACCTATAGTTACAATGAGAAGCATGTAAAACATGTTTTATAATTTGTATGGTAGTCTCCATATATGGCGTATTATGTAGGATTCCCATGAAGGCTGATATAAGTGGAATAGAGTAATCTTTTCAATGTATAGTATCCATCCTGTCTTTACACTATTGATTAATTAAAAAATTTCCCAGTTGCTTTAAAGTAAGCACTCATTATGAGCAAGAATTCAGACACTCAAAGATGTTCCTGAAGTCATCTTTAACAGTGATGATAAATGTGCTCATCTTAAAGCTTTAAAAAAAATGACTTGATCAGATTTTTGTATGCATAGTAATGACCTGTAAATTTAGAATAACAGAGTCACATAATTAGATGTTTAGATATACACAGACACATTATATATATGTTTGTATATATGTGTATATATATATTTTGCCAAATATTTATATTTAGTATATTATGCTCATGGTGAAATCTCAAAGAAGTCATACATATATAATGATTAGAAAAATTGCTTTCCAAAAGGTGTTATTTTTCAGATACTGTAACTTTTTCTCGAGACCACATTCAATTTATTAAGAAAACATTCAAACATTGCAAATATACTAATGTTCCTTATGTTTACTTGCCTGCTCAGCATAAGTTGCTCGGTTGTGTTCAAATTCTCATTATTTTGTACTAATGAAGGAGAAGTCTTTTATAGATTCACACATTTAATATGCCAAGTTACTACAGGAAAATATGATGCTTAAATAACCATCAAGGAGATTGCAGGACTTAATATGTTTTAAAATCTAGAATTTAAGATAAAATTATTTTTAATCACACTAATAACAAAAGATTGTTTTCTAAATCTATGAATTCTACTCAAAATACAAATAAAAGTGCTTGATGACTGGTTTTAATACAAAAGATGAACTTTTCTTATTAGCAAGATTATTTTAGTATAGAAAGATATAACTTCTGAGCTTGTATTTTCCCCAAGATACTTAAGAAGATTTTTATTTGGAACTATAATCATTAAAGATATTTTTAAAAGTCTCGAGGATAAATATCTAATTATAGAAAGGAGGTTATTTAAGTTGTCTCTGTATATATACATCTTTTTAGTAACCTCCTTTTTGGTATTTTTATTTAACATTCAATTAAAAAAGGAAATATTATGGTTAACCTTTCTTCAAATACGAGATCTTTTATGCAGGTGATAGAAAAGCTCTGATTTTTTTTCTCTTGGAGGGTCACGGTGACCAACTGCTTAGTTTGTCAAAAATAAATGTGCAAATATTCTTTATTAATACCGGGATTGGAATGTTTGCCCAATCCTCATGACTCTGAGCTTATTCCTTCAGTCTGGCTGTCATGTCATTGATGGATCCTGAAGGACACGATAAAGAAGCTTCTCTCCTTTGCTTGGGATCTTCTTCTATATATTCATAGAGAAAGACAAATGCTGTGACTCTTAGATAAAAACTTTTCTCTTAGATTAAATTTTCCTCAAAGAAGAACAATTTCATTTTCTACAGCCAGATTTGAGGCCAGATTCAATTTATTAAAAAATCAAGAAAGCTAATTGTAGCCACTTCAGAAACAGATATTGCCATGTCGCCAACTTAGAATATCCCCTTAATGCCTATTGCTTGAGAAAGTCCATGGGATATCATACACCTTTACTGATTCCTTTCACTTTGTCCCATTTTTAGTGGGTATAAGAACCTATGAAGGCAGTTTCGACGGGCTTGATAATAATCTCACCTTGAATGGTGTGTCCTCTTAATGCTTGATTAGAGAGGACCTTTCACACTTAATTTGCATGAGAAAGGCACATTTGGTCTTATTAAAGATATATTTCTGATCTTTATACATTCATTTTTAACTTGATTCTTTTTTTTCAACATCCCTTCTGAAACTCACATGCCATTTCCCACCCCACCTTCCCATTCTACAAAACCATTTATACCTAGAGAAGCTTCTGAGGTTGAAGAAATACTACCACTTAAATTCATTCTTCTTACCTGTTAATTCAAACACAAAATGATAGTATATATGACTTGCTTAGGATTTTGGTAGGATCTAGTAACTTTTGTAATATATATAACAAAAATTACTATCTGTATATCACAACAGATTCAACATCTTTTTGTCCTGGTTAGTAAATAATAAACAGTAGAATACTATTAAATTATTTAACAATAATTATACACACAGTGAAGGTTGAATGATATTCATCATTGTATTTCTACATCTTTCCAAGCTTCATAAAACTATGCCATCCTGAAAATATTACATCTTAACAATTTCAACCCTTTTCAGAAGGACTGAATAAATACAGAATTAATTAGTCACACAGTGCAATCATTCTTTATTCCATCATAATGACGATAAAAAAGCAAGTCAAAGTTTGAACAAGACTATCACAATTCCCTGATAATGGTGTGTCCAGAAGTGTGCAGTTTCCTTCTTTATTTCCTTGGGATCGGAGCTGACAACAGTAGCTGAAATGTTGATCCTATGATAATGCACCCATCTTGATTTCCACTGGCAATTTTATGTGGAGTCCAGTGGCAGAACTTGATATTTTTCATTAATCTCAACAAAAAACATTGCTTGCTTTTGTTTTTGAACAGAAATGTAATTCTTCAAAGATCTATAATTTAAAAATTCTCACCATGACTTTGATCCTACAGCTTTGATTTTCTTCTGCTTTTTCTGCCTTCTTTTCTGAGGAGGAGCCCACAGCCTCTTTGCCATAAATTCTCCCTTGCCGACCTCAATAGGGGCAGTGAATTCTTCCTAATTATTCAAATACAGCTCGTCTCATGTTCTTTGCTCAAGAAAGAAGAACTACTTATCTAGACAGTCTTTTTTTTTTTGCATTTTTCATTCTCTGTATGAATAAAGCTTAGGCTTTCATCACCCCCTTGCAATACTTCCTTCCTTTACACTCATTTTTAGGTTGAAGGCAGGCTGTGGAACTGGTTCCCAGCCTCCTGATTATACATCATAATATCCTATCACCTTTTCTTTTTTTGCAGAGATCTTCACTGGCATGCCAGCCTCAACTGAAACAGCATATGTGTCTTCAGGTAAGGAAAATAAGCTTGTCAAATTTTACTAACCAGAATGACAGACATAACTGCTGGCTGCTCCTTCTACTAAACAGAACCCCTTCTGCATCCAACTTTCAGCTGTTCTTGTTTTCTGCCAATATTTTCCTCCAGCTTCTTCTGCCTTTTTGGATTTTACTTAAAGGAGTCCAGTTCTTGATGTATGTCTGAACTTGGGTCTGAGAGGCATGCATGAGAAAAAGAAATCTACATCTAGATAAAATTTCGTGACATTAAACGAGTAAAGGAGACATCTAGGTTATAAATTCAGTTTTTATATCTTTATAGGTGCTCCTCTTGGCTGCTTCTACTTTCTTTCATCTGTCAGAGTTTGTTCCTGGCTAATGTATCAGTGTCTGATCTCTGACCTTTGGGCTCCTGACGATCAGTTGTGGGTCACTAAACTTAAAAAGAAAACACTCTTTAGGCCTGATGTTTTAAAATGTTCCTTTTTTTTTTTTTTTTTGGTTTGTTGGCTTTGTTTGTTTCTCACTTTCTGTAACATTTGCTGAGAGCAATTATAGTCTGAGCAGATACTTGATACTTATAACCTAACTTTACTAATGCATGTGTAACCATAACTCATTGTTTTTTTTTTTTTTCAGTAGCTGTGAATTTAATTAATCTACTCTAATTATTTTTTACTTTTTCTTATCTTCTGTAATTATATAGTTAACAGAAACTTAAAGTGTTTAAAACTTAGTATTTAATTCTGGGAGCAAGTTTTTGTAGACCTAGATTCAACACTCACTTCAAATAATTTGTTTTTTCATGATACTTTACAGTTTACAAAGATTTTTACACCTCATTTTATAATCACAACAAATTTGCGAAATAAGACATTATTTTTCTTCATTTTACAGATGAGGAAACTGAAGCATTAGGGATGTTAAGTCATATAGCTCAGCAAATGGACAAGCAGATAGTTCAAGCTCAGTCTGATTCTTTTAATCACCCCATATTTAAAGTTTTGTTTTCATTGATTTTTTTCCATTATGGTCTGTACCTTGTTGAACCAATAGGAGGCCATATAATCTAACACAGCAGTCTCACTTTTTCCATTTTACCTTGACCAGTTTTTCATCTTCCCTTCAAAGCCATTGTTCAAAATCATAAAAGCTAAATTTCTCTATATCCTAGACCGCTTTGGCCATATTTAGGGCATATTGCTGTGTCATTACTAAGAGATGTAAGTATGTGTGTTGTAGGGTGGGATGATCCTGGAGTCCAAAAGGCTCTTAGTTTAACTTTTCTGAGTAATAGAAAAAAAGAAAGAGGGAGAGGGAGATGGGGAGGGAAAAAGAAAGATAAAAGAAAACCACAACAAAAAAAGTTATTGAGTAATCTGGAATTCTTTACCTTTCATTCACACATTTAATGTAGCAACTTCATTATCTGACTCCAGTAGAGGTTACGAACCCGAGCTTTAAAATTTATGTGGTGCTTGTCTTGGGAATTTGGACTGTAACTATTATTTTCTGATATATGACTTGAATCTTTATTACTTGCTGGCTGCTGACTTTCAACCTTTCTTTGATATTAAGTTGTTCTTATTTCTTACTCATAACAACCCTTAGGTCCCATGCTTTTTTTCTGCATGAGTTATGTTTTATGCTCCGTCTGTACTTAAATACTGGTTTTCTTCCTTTATCCTTGCTACCTAAGAGAATCTTGCCATAGTACATTTCCAATGATTGTATTATGTTTATTTGGCATGATTTGTTTGATCCTGATGTAATTGCTCTAGTAGATTGTGCATGGGCTTGATTTAGCACCGTGTTAGGTCAGGATGTTTATGCAGACCAAGATGCCTGGAAATATTCTCCTTCTTTAATTTTTTTATTTTATTTTCTCTACGCATGAAAGTTGACTTTTATTCTCTTTGGTTTCATATTTCTTAAAATCAAAACCACACCTAAGAGAAGGAATTTCTCTTTCACCTGTAGTACGGCTATGTTCAGTGTTTTTCTGGGAAGTTCATACAGCTGTTGGTAGGCGGGATATCTTTACAGATGGGCTGATCCCATTTTCATCTCTTTCAAAAGTCTTTGGTTCTGGACTACCGAAATATTCCTTTGTGGTCTTTGAATATTGTATACACCTTCTTTTGACTTTGAAATGCTTCAGCTTTTCTGTCGTACTATTTTCTGGTACTCTTTTTCTAGATGATACCCAAGCCTGGCCAATTTCTAATTTAAGAATCAAGCAGCATGACTCAATAAAGCCTCATTCCACTTTTATGTTTTATAGAGTCTCCCATTAGAATATCAGTAACAACAGAAGGAGCAAATACTTCTTCATGTAAGTATATTTAAATATTCCGTTTGCTAGTTTTTAACCCAAGACAATATCTGCCTCCAAAGATTATGTTCATGACTTGTCTGCTCTTATTGAGGGACAGTATACGAAGTGCGGGAGCAGGATGGTGTTTGCCTTTTGGAATAGAAATGGCCTCCTGCTAGGTTTGGGGTCAACTAGATACCCCATTCCCCTAAGATACATATAGATCTTCAAAGATGCTACATATGTGCTAGTTTTAGGAAAATGTAGTTTCTTTGAATATCAAGAAATAACTTCATAGTCTCTGAGGCCTAGTTCTGGGTGAGCAATAGAGAGCATTGTGTTGTTGTTTTTTTTCTTTTTAAGTGTGTCTTGATGCCTTCAGCAACTACTTGGGGCATGATACTCAGCTATCTGAGGCCTCTATTCCAAAGGTCCTCAGTTCTCATATAAAGTCTGCTGTGATGGAGTAAGGAAACTATATATAGATGCCCTTAATTCAAACTTGATAGCAAGTGACTAATTATGAAAATGTTTGAAAGCAAGTCCCTAGGCAAGATCTCAGATTAGTTTTCATCTGTTTAATGTTAAATGTGCTTTGTGGTTATGGAGTTCTACAACCGTTAGATTGATTGGTGCTTTGTGCTATGTCAGGGGAACTTAAGACATTAGCAAGGACTAGTAAAAATAGTTTTCATACTTATAAATTGTGACTAGCATAGAAGTAAATTTTAATATCCAACAAGAGACTTTATCAGACCTTGAAAATAAAACTTAGAACTACAGTCTTTGTCCTCCTTCTTTTAGCTCTTTATTTAAAGCTAGTGCTCAGTTTGATAAGCTCTTCAATAAGTAGATGTTCTCAATTATTCAATTCCAACCTGGAGAGTGTGTTTAAGGAACAATTTCCTTTGGCCATCAGTATGGTAGGAAACCCTTGAAAAGGAGGTCTGTACTTTTGGCAACTTTAGCTGTTTCGTCAGCCTGTTTAAATAGATCCCATTTGACTTAAAGCCTTTTCTTTCAGTTTAGTGGTAGGTACCAGAACTATAATGATATGATGTAAACATATTTTTTATGGCATGAAGTATGATGTTTTGGCTACATTTTAGCTAAATAAAGCATCATTTAACTGGATTGGTGACAACAATCTAGTAAAATCAAACAGGAAATGAAATGCTAAGAAGGACTAAATTGGCTTCCTCCATACTCTGAGGACATTCATTACATTCCCCAAAATGATAATCCTTTCTAGGGAGTTTGGGATATTTGTTATTTAATTCTACTTATAAAAAGATTAGTATAATTATACATATTTTAGATAACTAGCATTAAGAAATCATGTCAAGCTGTGTTTTTTTATAATTGAGTGTTTATTATGCAAAAACAAATGCTAGGTTTTTCTTTTCGGCTTTTTGTCTGGGAATAATTTCTCCCCTGCATGATTCATTGAATAAAGTTATTGGAACTCTTGTAATTGGAACCCTCCATGCTATCATTAACGGGACAATGGATGCTGTCCTTAAGCATAGCTGATTAATTTTGGAATGGAAGCAATATTTCTATTGGTTTTCCAGAGCTTTAGGGAATTGAAATGAATCTCTCAGTTTACATTTCTATTCATTGCAATACTGTTGAGAGAAAAATAATGTTGAAATCTGACTCTGATCTCTAACTCTCAGCAGAATTAGTTTCCAACATTTAGCAAAGGTTTAAGATTAAGAAAGGTTTCACGTACAATTTGGTAAAATACTCCGTGTGCCATTTTCGTACATCGGTCCCTGTTCATGATAGGCTCTTGGTAATATATTTTTTAATCTCATGAAAATATGCTCTATAATTTGAGAATAGAAACCAGTAGTGGCAGAATTCTCGGTCCAGTCTTAATGAGAACAATGAAAGCAGCGTGAATCACTAGCTCATTTAAAGGCGGCACCAAGCAGAAGAGCTGTGACATAGATAGATCTCTGCCAAAGGTTGAAGGTGAAACTTGAAAAATCAGCACTAGCAATAAGCCGTACATAAAAATTCAAAATGTATAAAAGAGTCAAAGGCCTTGGAAGAGTTCACATGGGTCAGAAATAATCAGTCATGAAGAATAGTGTTGTTTTGTTTTGTTTTGTTTTGTTTTGTTTTCACTCAATTTCAACCAAAAAGGAGGCACTGGTAAATCCCCGTATGTGAAAAACGAATTATGCTTTTATAATGTAATCACATCTGTGGTGGGCTACATTCTTTGAACTATTGACATTGGTGTTTCCTAAAGTAAATTTTGAAAAGCCTTTCTGAAGTAGTATGGATTCAGCAAACCTGTTATGTATTATAACAATTTGGGGTGCTTTTTGGGTCAGTGTAACAAAAGCTCTGTAGCTTTATTACTTTTCAGTTCCTTTGGTAGAAATGTGCATATCCTTATAGGGAAACGTCCCCTTCCTGCCTGTCCTGTTTTGAGAGCCGCTCACTTCTGAGTAAATCTGGAGAGGTTTCAGCAGTGGTGGCATCTGTCCTTGGCCCTGCTTCGTGCCCTGCCTTAGATGCCAGGTGTCATCTCTGCCAACATCCTGTTTCTCCCCAAAACCTTCCCTGACCCCTTCAGCTCTCAAAGTTCTCCTTTTGTCTTCTTTAACTCATGTTGAAATAGAGCAAAAAAAAAAAAAAAAAAAGGAAATAAAAATTGCGCACTTACCTATCCAGAATAATATTCTGATATTTTAGTATATTTTCTTCTACTCAGAGTTTTTCATTCTGGCTTCCTACTTGTCCATCCTCCCCCTTATCTATTTAATATATCATGAGCATTTTCTCCATGTCATTAAACACTAACCAGAAATTTTTAAAAATACTATTTTAAAATCTAAAATTTTAAAATATATTTTAAAATCACTGTATGATGAAGAAATCATTCTTGATTGGAGCTTTTTAAGGGATTTAGTTTTCATTTACAAACACTTTATCATTTTTGACCCTTTCGTATTTATTTTTTCTGGTATTTCATAAATATTGGTAGAATATCAAAGTTAATCATCCTTCCTTTTGTGTGGTAAAATTTTAACTACTTTCTTTTCAATTAGAAACTTACATTGTACATTCACTATTTTTAGAATTATTGATTATAATTTTTTAAAAGTTTCTTATAATATCTCCTGATAAAGATCAACATTATTTTCCTTTATTTTATTTTGTAAATAAGGCATCTCTGATTTAAAATGTATAAATAATTTGCTAAATAAGTGTCCTATTACACATGAATGACAGGTTTTAAAAGAACTTGAATCTTACAAAACAGTAGGACTATCTTGTTCCTGCTTTATACAAAATCAGCAAAAAAGTAAATGGATTGTTCAGAACAAACCTTAATGACTTCTCTTGAAGTGCCAGCTGCCAGTGACCCCATTTTGTAGAGAATTTTGTCAAATGCTATAAAAAATACAATTGTTATACCAACCACTTTATTGAATTAAGCCCCATCCATTTCAATTTAATATATAAATGAGGAGAACAAAAATGAAAAGCCTAATGAATAGAAATAGAAAAAAGTAAAGATAAGTTTCTGGAAAACAGTCTTAAGTAGTAATATAGATTTTAAAAAATAATAGTAATAATAATATAATAATAATAATAATAATAGCAGCAGCAGATGTTTAATGAAGGCTTACTGTGCACCAACTACTGCGCTAGATGATTTCTGTGAATTATGGTTCATGATTCTTACCAAAATTTATTCCATTTTTCAGATGATGAAATTGATGTGTCTGTCTAAAGTCACACTTTAGCAGGATTCAAACCTAGTCAGTATACTAGCTTTCTTTGATGCATGAGATCTAGATGCCTCAAAGAAAAAGCCTTTAGTATTAGAAAGAAAAGAGATCCTGTGAATGGATTGAAAAATAGTCTTTGATACAAAGTGGATTGGGAATATGTGTTGTGGATTAAGGTAACTGCATTACCTGGAACCAGCTCATAATCTTTATGTTAGACATCAAAGCATGACAGGTGGTGAGGTGAAATTGAAAGATCACAGACTTTGGATGGACTCATGTTCTTAAGTTTAAATACTGGTGCTGTGTAATCTTAGGTAAATTAGTTAACCTCTCTGAGACGCAGTTTCTTTGTCTATATAGTCTCATTCATTTCAAACCTATATTGGGAAGCTTAATGTGGGAAAATGAATGTGATTTATTTAGCACAGCTTTGCTTAGGTGGTCTCCCTTATATATGGAAGAGAATAAGAACCTAAAGAAGTGATGTGGCTCTGAAGAGAGAATGGAAATCAGGGGAGTCCTTGCATCTTATTTGAACAACTTAGAATAATATCTTTATAGTTGGAGAAGGAAAATATTTAATGATTTTTAGCCTAAATGATACTGCTGAAAAGAAAGTTCTATGCCAACAAATCACTATGTTTTTTCAAAATATTGTATAGTCTCAGCTAAGGCTGCATTTTAAAGGAACTTATCCAGGAAGTCCTCTTTGGAATCTCTGAATGGAATGAACAATTTAATCTTTAATTTGGCACCTAAAAGATCTAGCTGAAGGAAGAAAATTAAAATGTCTTTTGTCTGCAGAGACATTTCTATTATAATGAGTTACAGCATTTTCGCTTGGGAATAGCACAGTGATATGTATTGATTAGATGGGACTGGGTCTCCTGGTTCATTGGTGAGAGTTAGAGCTATGGTTCTTACATTTCACCCTCAGCCGTAACTGACTTACCTGCTTTGATGGTAGAGGAAGCTGCTCAGACCTTTGCTTAATGATTCTCAGCTGGAAAAATTGCATTTCAGTTTCAGATCTTTATTTGTGGCAAAAAATATGAACTCTGGTCGGTCACTGTTGGAGAGTTACTTTGACTGAATGCAAATTGTATTTCCAGACTTCTATAAACATGGCATTTTCATGGGTGTGGGTGGTTCTGTCTATTGTGAACAAACCAATTACCATGCATCATGTAGCAATAAAATAATAATTTGAAAAGGAAATTTCCTACCTGGTATTACTTCCATTTTTCTGATTGCCTAGAGTTAGTTACAGATTTTTAAGACAATACAGTGACTTGGAGCAAGAGTAGGAATTCATATGTTCAGATAAGTTATTGCCTTCATGTTCAGTTCATTCATTTTGTAAGTGAATACACACACACACACACATATATAATTTTTTTTCTTATAGTACTACCTGCAACTGTAATATAATTCATCAGTTCTAGCTTTGCCTTTCTAGAGTCATTCAGTGTCTCTCATTGCATTTCACTGCTGGACTAGATAATCTCAAAACTTTTGATCAAGCTTATAATTAAATCATAGTTAACTTTATTTAGTTGAAATTAACCTTCTACAAAATGATTCTTTTAACATACAACTATACATGTGTGTATGTATATATAAATAACTGATATTTGTATCATACTATATATTTTATAAGGCATATTATAATTTTTGAAGTCATTCATTCACACAATAACTCTGTGACCTAGATTTCATCCCATTTGTCAGATGAACAACTTGAGGCTCAGAAATTTCTGACATGTTCAAATTCAAAAACTAAATAGATGGTAGAGCAGAAACAAATCTGAATCTTCTGATTTCAGATCTTATGGTCTTTTATTGCAAATTCTTATAGGATCTATACAGCTAGGTTGAGGGCAGGCCTTCTTTTAAAAAAACTAAACATCGAAATGGAGTTTTTATAAAGATCCCAGGATATATAATCACATTTGTTGCAATTATCCCAAAGCCGACTTTTACTGAAATAGTGCACTGTTCACAATCTACAAGTAAATGAAATAGACAGAAGAGCCCTAAGTTCATGCAACACAATTCAAGGGTTGTATAAAAGGAGGGATGCTGACTTATTCTTTGGTTATATTATTTTGAGAATGATGTGGTCTATTGCAAAACATGCTGTTTACAGAGATGGGAATAATTGCAGAGCCATTGCACTCATGAGAATCTGATCTTTGTCTGAAGCGTATCTTCCTCAATGGTAGTTTGGGGAGATGAATTGCCTTATTCCAGGCTAGCTACTGTTTAATCTATTCTATAATATTATATATCCTGGAAATTATCTGTATGATAGCTAAATTTATCAGACCTGGAACAATCATTTCTCCATATTCTTTGAGGGTTTTTTACTGGAATAGTCTTTTTAACGCACACACACACACACACACACACACACACATATATAATTTTTTTTCTTATAGTACTACCTGCAACTGTAATATAATTCATCAGTTCTAGCTTTGCCTTTCTAGAGTCATTCAGTGTCTCTCATTGCATTTCACTGCTGGACGAGATAATCTCAAAACTTTTGATCAAGCTTATAATTAAATCATAGTTAACTTTATTTAGTTGAAATTAACCTTCTACAAAATGATTCTTTTAACATACAACTATACATGTGTGTATGTATATATAAATAACTGATATTTATATCATACTATATATTTTATAAGGCATATTATAATTTTTGAAGTCATTCATTCACACAATAACTCTGTGACCTAGATTTCATCCCATTTGTCAGATGAACAACTTGAGGCTCAGAAATTTCTGACATGTTCAAATTCAAAAACTAAATAGATGGTAGAGCAGAAACAAATCTGAATCTTCTGATTTCAGATCTTATGGTCTTTTATTGCAAATTCTTATGGGATCTATACAGCTAGGTTGAGGGCAGGCCTTCTTTTAAAAAAACTAAACATCGAAATGGAGTTTTTATAAAGATCCCAGGATATATAATCACATTTGTTGCAATTATCCCAAAGCCGACTTTTACTGAAATAGTACACTGTTCACAATCTACAAGTAAATGAAATAGACAGAAGAGCCCTAAGTTCATGCAACACAATTCAAGGGTTGTATAAAAGGAGGGATGCTGACTTATTCTTTGGTTATATTATTTTGAGAATGATGTGGTCTATTGCAAAACATGCTGTTTACAGAGATGGGAATAATTGTAGAGCCATTGCACTCATGAGAATCTGATCTTTGTCAAACAAGCGTATCTTCCTCAATGGTAGTTTGGGGAGATGAATTGCCTTATTCCAGGCTAGCTACTGTTTAATCTATTGTATAATATTATATATCCTGGAAATTATCTGTATGATAGCTAAATTTATCAGACCTGGAACAATCATTTCTCCATATTCTTTGAGGGTTTTTTACTGGAATAGTCTTTTTAACGCACAC
>NW_011888789.1:7944628-7980935 GCF_000151845.1 Pteropus vampyrus
GGCAAATTTTAAGGAAGAATCTTATTGACTCTACTTGCATCATATGTCTACACCTAAAATAATTACTGTATCCAGAGAGATTAATGACTCTGATTGGGCAAGGTCTGGGTCAAATGTCCTTCACTGTCTGTGTTTGGGATAGTGAGGCAGATGGGCTCAGCCCCATGGGACCTGTATGAGATAGGTTCACTGCAGAGAGCAGGAAGGAGAAAGTGGCTAGATGAGCAAAACCAGCACGGTCCTCTCCAGCGAATGAGCAGACAACTTTAGAAGAATCAGGAAATAGATATCAGTCACACAGACTTTTAAAAGAAAATTTTAAATGAACGTTACTGAAAATTAATTGAGCAGACAAAATTAAAGCAGGATTACCATTTTAAATAATGAGGTGGAAAACAACACAATCGAAACATCATTTTTTTAAAGTGTTTATTAATACCTATGAGCTCACAATAATCATCCTTAGGAATGCCTTCTTTTTTAATCCAGGAACTCATGCTTTTCTGAAGAAAGTACAAAGGAGTCAAAATATGAGTTACAGTTTTCAAATTAGAATGTATGTGAAGTATCTTGAAATCTGTAGTGTTCTGACTTTTGGAGTCAAAAGTCAATGAGTACTTGATCCAGATTCTTTTTTAAAAAATATACATGATTAAGTAGATTTTGAAAAATTACTGGTTTCTTTCACCAGGGTAATTGCATGTTGATTAGGGTTTTTTTTGTGTGTTGTTGTTGTTGTTGTTCAGTAAGAAAAGAAAAAGAAATATGCTTAGCCCATTCCATTTAATATTGCATAGAAAATTCAACAGGTCTTAAGTATGAGATCACACTGATTAAGGCTTTATCAGCCTCATAGACAGCAGTTCTGAAAACTAATAGAGGTAATCTCTCTGTTCCTCATCTATGATCATCACCCACTTTTCTCCGTCCTACTCTTATTATAATGCATCTAGCATTAATTCATTTCTTTAATAAAGGTGCTCTGTATACATAGTTTAACTAATCATCAAAGAACTGCTAGAATGGCACTTTTCATTTTATCTCTCAGTCTACCAGAAGACAGCAAAATCTTAATAATCAATTATGTGGGCTGTGCTCATTTTCATTCAAGCCCATAATGATCTCTTATTTAGAGGGTTGGGTGTTTAGGTTGAATTGTTCACGGAATATGAGCTATCGTTTTGTTCTTTGCTCAGGTATTTTAGAGCCTTTAGTGAATATCAAGCATTTTTAGAAACGTGACAAGAGGGAAGGAAGGACAGACTAAGATGGGCTTTGTTAAATGTTGCAGGAACTTGTATTTGTAATGATAAAAAAATTTCATCAGTCTTTTTTTTTTAATTTTTAAAAGGAATTTGGGGCTATTAATTTCTCCATTTTAATAATAAGAAAACTAAAATAGATATAGAGACTAGTTAAGTGACAACTAAGGTCAAATAAATCAAGAAAGTGAGTGGTAGATTTAAGATTAAAATTTGATGGCCCTATTTTTGCTATTCGATTCTTAGATTATTGAGGACTTTCCCTCTCTTTAATGAACAAATAGTTAATAATTCAGTTTCTACTATGTTCCAACATGATGCTAGGAACTATGATGTATTTTTTGGAGGGAGGCAATGGCTGAGAGAGACAAATAGAGAATAGTCCTTGGACTGAAGGAATTTGCAATAAAGTAGAAAGGTTAATTGTGGTTAATTGGGCTAATTGTGTATAATGATACATAATCATAATACAGAGTAGAATATGGAGAGCAGTCTGTTAAATCAGGTTTTTAAGAAAATAATATTACTTAAGATGGAATACATTTATCCATTCTGTGGTATGTGATTTAAAAGAAAATATATAATATATTTTGGAGATCAATTTTAGGATTCAGATTTGCTGGTAAAGTTATTGAGCTTTACATTTAAAGCTCAATAACTTTACCAGCAAATCTGAATCCTAAAATTGATCTCATTTAAAAAGACAATGAAAATCTATAATTTACCATTAAAACTAAAAAACTAATGAAGATTAAAAGTATCAGAAATTAATTCACACTAAGTAGAGTTTAGAAAGTAGTTTGGGGATTTTTTAAAGGATGCAAAAATTTAACTGGAAACTTGTAGAGGAGAATAATCACAGTATGGTAAATGGAATTGCTTTTTATCAGAAACTTATCCTTGATACATAGAGAGACTTACTTGATTAGATTACCTTGAAATGTATATGAAAAGTTGCAATTTTCTGAACAATTTTATTTTCATTCAGTTAAGATTTTTTTTTTCCTAAAGGTCATTCAGTTGACTCAAGACTGGGAGAAGTGGTAAACTTGAAAATGTATGTCTAATAAAGTATATTAATCCATTAAAATTATTAAATATTGAAAAGCAAAAGTTTTCTTTATAATTATTCTTTTTTCAATTTTCTCACAACTTATTTATTGAGAGCAGTGATTAATTGACCAGAACTTTCTGTGTCATTTGATCAAATTTTCAACTACAAATTTTCCATGTGGGAATTAAGATATATTAAGAAAAAAAATTCTGCAAGGGAAAATATATCCAATGTTATTGTATAATATTCTATACAGACACTGTCCTCTATTTTAACCCAGTAATCTAGCTATTTAATCAACCTATAAAAATTCATGTCATTCACAAATAATGTAACTTTGAGAACAGATTATAGTTAGTTATAATTCCTTGTCTACAAGGCTCCAAGAAGTAACTTGCCACATTTTCCCTCACCCTCCCACCCCCAAAAAACAAAACCCTGTGAAATCTAATATGTCTCACCTCTGATAAAAAGTATCAGGAAGAACACCCTGCCCCCTTAGATGGGGTATTTTATGATAAAATGTGAAATAAAGGAAATATGAAGAGGAATAGCCTTGCTTATATCTGAGAGAAAATTAAGTGGCCATAATAGATTCTTTATACATTTTGTACATCTCCTTTTAGTTGATGCAGATGGATTTTTTCTCTGCTGTGCTCATAGCAGTTTCTTAATAGCACATCCCTAATACACCAAAGCAGAAATGCATCTTTGTTCTGACTTTCCTCATGTTATCTGTGAAAAAATAAACCATACAAAGAGTTCTTGGGTATGTTTTAGGGTGAATAGATTATGGAGGCGGGAGAATTACCATGTATGTGCAAATGAGACTGTGTGTGAAAGCAAGATAAGCTTTAGGAAAGGAAATGGGTGACTCAAAGGCACATAGGCGCTTATTGGAACCTTTAAAAACCTTTTTACAGTGCAGGTAAAAGGGACCGAGATTTAAAACTGTTCAGCCTAGTGAAAAAATAAATAAAAATGAAAGATAAATGCACTACATGAATACACAAAGAAACAAATATTATAGTAAAATGTTAGACACACAGAAACAAATATTATTGTAAAATGAGTCTAAGAAGCTTCTGGCTGAAGGAGTCTTCATGAAGAATAGGGTCAGCTATAATCTCATTAATTTTCAAAGTGTCATAACTCCTTTTTAAAGAGAAGTGCAGACCTGGGTATATTTTATTAAAATAATGCTCTGAAATTATAAAACAAACAAACAAACAAACAAAACAAAAAAACATTTTTGTCCAATCAAGGAGCAAAGGCAAACTTTATCGTTTCATTGTTGTATTAAGATGTTAGATTATCTTCTTCCACCCCACCAGCAGTACTCTCTTGGTGCCCCAGTAGATCTTGTTCAAGCAACAACTTGCCACTTATTATGAACACAGGTTTTCCCTAAGGTCTTAAAGGAAAGAATTTTGGTTTATTTGTGTAAATCAAACATATCACTATACTGGTTCCCAGGAAGTATTTATTAAATGGGTATAAACATTGACGGTGAGATGATTTTAATTAGAATATCACCAATTTTAAAAGTTATATACATATGTAATTATAGGAAAACCACCTAAACCTTAAATCATGAAAGCAGATATTTAAATATTAAAATCAAAGTTAAAATAAATAACTTTGACTTAAATAATATTTATTAGAGCATTTTTAACATTTTGAGAAGTATTTCACACTTTGAGCTTCTATTTAAAATTTCTTTCTGGCTTTTATATATGGAAGGTTTCTTCATTTTATGGTGATCACTTGTTTACATGGTGATTTTTAAAAATCTCTTTCACCTTAGACAGCCGAAAATCCACATATTCACTGGTTCGTCGCTGTTCCTCTCCATGGTGCTGAAGAGTCACTTGTGGGAGTAAGGGAATGCTACCATAGCATTAAGATTGAGTTTGCTTTTATCATCATTAAAAATAATCATCATAATAAAGTAAACAATAATATATTTTAATGAACACCTAACGTGTCAGATATTTGAGAATAGATATTTTTAGTCCCATTACACAGATGAGAAAACTGGGACTCAGACAATTCAAAATTTGTCAACATTATCTAGCAGGCGATAGAAGCAGGTTTCCACTCTACCATCTCTGACTCCATGTCCTGTGGTTTTCATCCAACCAAGACAGTAGTGATAGAGATGAAAAAAAAAAAAAACTCTCAGAGGGCTCCTGTTGTGACCTCAGTAGGCTACTCTCTTTAAAGGTCACATGATCATTGTAGCTATTTTTAAAAATGGTCTTTTTCTCTAATGAGATTACTTGAACTGAATCTATTCTACGAATCAAGGTTCCTTCACAAGGTACAGAAATACATACACCCATTTACTGTGATTAAAGGCGTAAAAACTAGAAAGTTTATATATTTATATAAATTATGTTTGCTTTGAACTTGGATAATTTAGAAGGAATACCACAAACTTCTCCCTCTTCACCATCTAGTACACACACATTTGGGATGGAGGGAGGCTGATGAGCATGTTATGGTAGATAAAAGGTGTATGCATTAAATATCTGAAACTCAGTTTATTCAAAGAAAAGAATAAGCATGACATGATATGTAGACTCAACCACTTCATTCTTGATTTTGATGGTAATTTTCACAACAGTTTTGAGGTGCAAGATAAAAACTATAGCTTTTGGTTTAAATTCCAGATTGATATGAATGGTTATTTGGTTTTAACAATTCCTACAGTGGGTTTTTTTTTTATGTTTAGATTGACTTATTTTGTCAAATTTTAAGGGTTTTTTGTTTTGTTTTTTTTCCAGTCAAGATGGCATTCTCATCCCCTGCAGCTGTTAACATTTGAAGCATGCAGCCTTTTGTTGCACTATGGTGTAAATTCCAAGTGACTGACGATGATTAAACAGAAAATAAAACCTGAATGGCACTATCTCAAAATCTACTTAAAGCCATGACAGGTATCTGTCTGTAGCAATATATCAGTTTTGAACACATAAAGAATAAGAAATCGTGGCTTTTTTTAACAGCCAGGTTTCTTTTTCTTTGAAATCAAAGGGGAAAAAAATACCAATTTGTCCTGGATCACTAAAACAGTGACATGGATTTCTAAACAGAGTAGACAATAAAAATATACAATTCATTACACCTGAATTTGAAGTCTGATACTTTGTACCATGTTCATTTTAAACCAGTTTCAGTTTTCTCATTTGTATACAGATACTAAAGTAACATAAAAAAAGAACGTATAACTGTAGTTAAAAAGCAAGCACTCAAGAAAGATAAGACACAAAGAATTAATTGGAATTATACCTCTTCTTTCTGCACTGACTGCAGAAGCTTGGTGATCTGAATTGTGCTTCAGCAGTGAGCTCAGGAGTCCCTCCAACCCCCCAAGGCTCTTTAACATTCGTTATTACTTAGCTATTTTATTTGGCAGGCATCCCTTCTATCTCATCTTCTAATGCACTGGCAAGGTTCCTATTGCCAATAGCTTAGAGTCTACTACTGCTAGGGTGAGCGGCATAGCCGAACTTTCTAGCCTCTGCATTCTTATAAATAATGCATCTGGTTTCCTGTAACTACATGAACCCTTAGACTTTGGTGAGCAAGTCTTTGTTAGTCAGAGTAAAAGAGCTGGGAGATGAACGGTTGGGAAAATAGTTGTAGGCAGTTATTATCACTGATTAGAAACTGACTCCATCGTATATATGCATTAATCACTAGGTTAATGCTAATGGAATGCTTATGATATTTAAAGTAGACATAAACAAGATATATAAAAAGAATATCTCAGCTGACTAAACTGTGTGCTTAATTCAACATGGAAAGTGCTTGTAATGTTGATCTAGGACCTTTCAAAACTTTATTGCCCATAATTAGATCTAATTTACTCTTCATTTTTAAAATGTCTTTTAGAACGCACAGAATTCATTGACTTTTTGGGTGTGCGTGCACTTGTCCTTAGAACAATAATGAGATATTGGTTAAAGATAATACCTAATGCCCCAGGTAGCTTGATGGCATTACACATTATTGGATTTGAAATGAAGAAGAAAATAAATACTATGTTGATAAGTTAATAGCAAAGTAAGTAATATATATAATACTTTTATACAGACATGTTTATAAACTTTTGTAATTAAAAAAGTTAATGTTTTATTTTTGAGAATCAGAAATAGTAGCATTTAAAGAGAAACCAGTTTTTAAAAGTGCAAATTGTTTAGCAATGTCCTTTGCTAAACAATGGATCTCCAGACAATGTTAGTATACAAAGAAAATACCATCCTAGTATATATCCTTTTCTTCATTGAACATGCCATCATTGGACATTCACGGAATGACAGTATTTGGCATTAAAATTATGTTGTAAGGATAAAAATTTCAAATGATCTGGATGTTGAATGAGAAGTAAGTTACTCTAGAGCCTTGTATACTTTCATCAGAATTAATTGAAAAAAGGAAAGATCATGTTTCTAACTAGATAAACTGTTTATTTTGATCTTCTCATTGTTGATTAATTACCATCAGTTCAAATATGAACAGCTCATATATTTATGAAGATGATAGCTTGTAACTTTAATTGTAAAACTTATTTGGTCATCTTTAGATTTTGCCATGTCAGTCATTTTGCAGAGCCTCGTTAGTTACCAGAACTAATGTAACTCAAAGTGATTAATATTTATTTTTTTAAATCATGTTGAATTTCCTCATTGATTAAACTAGTTTCTACAAGCAACCAATTTTTAAATTAAATCATCAGATCTATATCTGTATGAAATATTTTTTCTCTTTGATTTTGACTACAATAGTTTTTTTCTATTTTGAAAAGTCAAAATTTCTATAAAATTAAAACATTTTCTTAATTCAGGAAATTTGGCTAACTAAACTTTAAAACTGTGCATTAGCATCACCAGTAAATAAGTCTTCAAATCACCATAAAGATAATAAAATGTATTAATATTTTATTTGACTTATTCATTTTAATCCACACACCAAAACAATCAGATGACAACTTAAAAATAAATAAATAAACCTACTATCTAATTACTACTCTAGCATAATCTGTTTTAGTTGGTGGGTTTTTTTAAAAAAATTATTTATTATTACTGAGAATATAAATAGATGATATATGTTTTTCTGCCTCTAACTGCCCAATACTTCCAAAGTCCTCTTGCGTAGACATAGTCCCGTCTGAATTTGAATCTCTGCATTCTTCTTTTATCACTAGTCAAAACAAAACACTATCAGAAGAAAACATTTTCATAACTGAATCCTGACTGAAGGGAAGTCTCAGATACTTAGACATGTATGTACAATAAACAGTGTTTCCTGACAGGCTCATTTGAAGAAAAAAAGAAATCACTCCACAATGTCTGCCACACAAATAGAATTCATTATAAGACTATGGAATCTCATTTTCGAAGTATTTGCATTTGTGCCAGACTGGCATTAGGAAAACTAAGTCCTCCATTAGAATGTGTCACCATGGAAGGAAGAACCATTGCAGTTTCTGTCTTTTTGTCTACCTCTTGTAGGGCCTGGCATTTATTAGGCACTTGGTGAATAATTACTGAATGAATGAATGAATGAATGAATGAAGTTACCAAAGTCAACAGGGAAAAGATCAACCTAGAATGTATCTGAAAAACCTGAGAAAAGGCACACACTTTAAAAACTATGAGAAATCTGTGGCAAAAGAGGCATTAACTAAAGGCCAAACCTTCCCTTTTAACTTTACCATGAATAATTTTTAACGTGTTGTAACTGCACGATGTTTTCAAATATTAATTTCTTTAAAAAAATTGAAAGAGAAAAGTCGAATTTTCCTGCTAAACTCGGTTTATGACATGTCATTTTCCATCATCTCGTTCATATTAGAAGAAATATGCAACAGAAGGGCATCATACTATTTAGTAAATTAAAGTTTTTTGATTCATGTACTTACTGCCAACATCATTTAAATGGGTTGATTTTATCACGCCAGAGTTAAGCCACACAGCAGAATTGAGTGGACCATCTAAAGTTACAGATTAAATTCTAGTGTTGGAAAAAGGTGTGCTGATCTGAGAAGTAAGTTTGAAGTGGAAATCGTAATGTGTGTGTAAACGTATACATTATCATTACCATAACTGTTCTTTTCCTCTTCTCTTTCTCCTTTCTCCCCCAAATTCAGTCTTATTTTGGTCTGACTACTACAGAGCTAACAGAAAAATTATTTCTTATCTTATCAATGATTTTTTTTTCTTTTTTAAAGTCTTCCATTGGTACTCTTTCAAAATATAATTCTCAAGAGGAGAAATAAGGATCCTGATACTGAATATTATAAATTAGGAAGGACCAGTGTATACATTCTAGTTGCCACAATATCTGACCTGCTCCATTTTTCACAGTCACCTTCTCTTCTATTTTCCAAGGTGCCTCAGACCTTACTACTCTCAAAATCTGAATCATGCCTTCACTCTTGGCAGATTACTTCACTTGCTACTTCAGAGAAAAGAGAGACTATAGGATGAAACTTGTTTTACCTTTCTGCTACGAAACCTATAAGCCCCAGCACTATGCCTGGGGCATAAGTCGGCACTCAGTAAACATTTTTTTGGATGCATAGTGGATGGATAGCTAAATTAACATACATCTTGGGTCTTTAGAAATGGTGGCTATTTTTATTATATGAAATACAGTGGCCTTAAATATGAAATCTACTGCTTTTGAGAAGCCAGTCATCCTTAGGTTTTCTATTTTTTTATTTTTACTTGCCAGACTGTGAGAAGAGGTTAGTTTAAATGCTGAACAGCAAATTTCTTAATTAGTTGCTGTATGTTGGGCTGAATTTCAGTAATACCATTTATTTTGAGTTGGACGACTCAAGCATTTAGTCTTGATTTTTTTGACAGCATATATATCACTAAAATAATTATTTTGTACCCATTCGACACACTTTTTTCCCAGTCATAGTTTATTTTAAAACTACCTGTCTCCAGTGGTACAGCTAGCTATGAACCTGAGATGCCTAAAAATGTGTTACCTTCTCACTGTACTTTTTTTTAAATTTCAGAGACCCCTCTCTGCTATTCTTTTGCATCACAAAATGCTTAGGTGCCTTATAAAACTGCTTCAGTAGTAATACTTATTGTGATAGATTCTTTGGTTTTAAGGGTATGAATGGTTAACAATAACTTTTGATATATCCATTCAAAACTTTTCCTTGGAGTCTTTTTGTGAGTGAAGGGAAGAATGAGGGGAATCCTTTTGAATGACTGATATCGTCAGTAGTAGACTATAGTAGTAAACCTTTGGGAGGTCATGATAGAAGAAAAGATTAGGCTGAATTCAGATATTTAACCTGGGGTTATGAAGACAACCTGAGAATGGGCTGTCTGTCCTCTAGTGACAGAGTCATGGCAAAGGCTCAAGGAAAAATTTTTGAGAAATACTTCAAAAGATTTACGTTTCATCTTAGGAGCCTGTCTAAAAGCCTTTTGAACCATTTTAGTTAAGCTTTTCTTTCTTATGGGATGTATGTGGGAGCAGTAAGAAGCATATGGTTGAAACTCTCTGCACTGCAGTGATATGTAAAAGAAGGACTTTTCCTGCTAGGTTAAATTACTCTGTATGCCTCTTGCCGCCAGTGACATGATTTACTTAAATACAGATGCTTTTAGATGAGCTTTGTACTGCATCATAAATATTTAATAGGTTTATGAGATATCTGTATGTATAGCTGGGTGGGAAATAAAGCAGTGGAGAAGCTCAACCTCTACATTAGAGCCTTTGGCCTTATAGTATCCACTGGCCAGTTGACCACTGAAAAAGAGATTTTCAGGATGCAAATGTCACTAACGATAAAAGGATTCTATTTTTTTTTCCCCCAACAGAATGTTTAACCCATCTAATTTAGTCAGTAAAGTGAACTTTACACTTTCCCTATTCACATTATTCATAGATGTTCCAATTCCCTAATGATTAAAGTATAGCATAAAAAACCCCTTCTCAATAAATAAATGATATGGGAGGAGGGGTCAGGAAAAGCTCCTAGCTTTTCTGCGGCAACTAATGGTTTTTCATATAGATACTTCACTGTCATTAGGTAATGGTTCAAATTATATGAATCTTTGATATAATTTTGAGATTAATCTTAAAAGTCAGTTTCTTAAAGCAAGAGTGGTAAGCGAAGGTGGGTAGGGAGGGGCGTGCAGATGAGGAAGAGAAGTAACAAGATGAGGGTTACTGAATGTGGGCTTGGTAGATTATTTAGTTTGGCATTGGCTAAGGAGTATTTATAATAAAAAGCCTTACTACAGTAGATTAAGATGGATTCTTTGTCACGTATGGTAGCCAGACACTGCCATGCAAAAAAACTTTTAAAAATATTTCCTAGCATTTTATTATGGAATTTTCAAACATACAGAAAAACTGAATGAATTATACAGTAAACAGCTTAAGCCCACTATCTAGATTTTACAGTTGACATTTTGCTATAGCTGCTTTATCAAATATCACCCATTTATCTATCAGTCAACTCTTTTTATTTTTGATGCAATTTCAAGTTGAGTGCATTTTACCTCCAAATGTCCCAGTACGTATGATATATGTTTTATTACATTTTTAAAAATAATATATAGGTGCTGAATTAGGCCAACAAATAGAATATAATCTCTGGAATGAGTCATCATATCTGGACCTGGGATTTTCTAGTCATCATATTTCAGAGTATAACTCAATCAGCAGCCTTCTTTTTCCTGTTCCTGACAATCACTCCATGTCCTGTGCCAGTCTTCTAATTCTCCAAATTAAAAGAAGTTGTAACTCTGGCTCACCACTTCTCAGATATTGCAAATTCTTGATATTGTATGTGTTTTGAACCATTGCAATAATGTTGGGCTGGTCCCTATTTTGAGGCGACAGTTTATTTTCTGAAGATAAGCTCCCTTCCATCCACTAGAGTCTCTTTATTCTACACCTTCCTTTGTAAGCATAAAGCTCGTTGTAATGTTTCAGTTGTTTGACTAATTTCTGATCTTCAACCTGTTCTCAGTGAAAGTTATTGGGCTCTAAAGCCCACATTCTCTGTGTCCCCTTGGTGTAATGAAATGGTGTTGAATAACAGTTCATATATGAATATCGGTCTCTGAATAATTTCCAGAAAGAAGGCCTGAGTATTCAGTAGAGTTGTGACCAAAAGTGATCATAGGAGCATTAAATAGAGTAAACTTTCAAGTAGACACAGTCACAGTAAAAAGTCAAAGCGAGATATTTTTATAGAGATAACACATGGCAGAATTGGCAGAAAATCTTAACTGTCCACTCTACTGTTCCTTTCTATCTCCATTGGCAGAATGTAACTAAAGAGCTTTCCTTTGCAGAAATGAGTTGAAAGAGGGAGGAACAGTAGACCTGAATTCTAGTCTTGACTCTGAAATTAATTTTGATGTGACTCCAGGCAGATTATTTTTACCTCCTGGCATCTTTATTCTTTTTATATAAAATAAAATTCACGGGTAAGGCTGTTCTAGCTCCAAAATTCAGTCAATGAAAATTTTAAATCTAATTATTTTTGAGATTACAGTTTATCTTTGAGTTTAACCTAAATCCTTTGCAAATAATTTCTGAAATAGAAAAGAAAGAAAAGTAACAAGTCATTCTTAAACAAACCTGATAGGAAGTTTTTAACTGGAGGTCAAATCATAAGTTTTTTATCTTATGATTTTCAAGTCCATATTTTTAAAGCACTAAAAAGTATAACAATGCAGAAAAAGTTTCAACCTGGACTGAGAAGCAGCAGAAAAACATGAGGCTGACATTTGATTTTAAATAGGATACTTCCACTTCTATGAGCATCATAAGGCTATGACTTTACAACAATATTGCTGGTTAGGTGGCTCCCTCGGAATGCCAAATCAGTGCCGGAAACTGCATATGTATTTACTCCTCCAGTTTTTGGTGTAATTTTATATTTTCATTTTGATCAGCAACAAGGAGAGAGAACTGTGTAGACTCTAAAGAAAATGTATATTGTAAGACGTTTCGTCTGGCTGAAGTCTTCTCAGATTTACACATTTGGACTGTATTTAAAAGTAGAACACTTCAGATAATTCCAAGCTTCTTTTATTCTGGGTAAGTTGTGAGGGTTTATTTCATACGTGCCTTTGTATGATGTTTCAGTCTCTTGAGTAGGTGGTACTCTTTTATAAGTAATTCATAACTGCCTTCACATGTGGACCTACCTTCTCATGCTCAACAGTTTCTATCTGAACAGAAGATTTAAAAATCAAACGAATTTCTAGTGCATTTGTAAAAGTGATATGCTATGCTATCCATTGCATTTCTGAATTGATTTCAGGACCAGTTTATAGAGTCAGCTGACAAACAACTAACTGAACTATAAACAAATAGCTAGTGCCCAAGTATAAGTATAAATTACTTTCATTCTTGAAACTTTATGGAATTTGCATTAAACTAGCATTGATTATCATATGCATTTTTTCTTTATGTTTAATTTCTCTTAATGCACCAAAGTACAGCCTTTATTATTTCCTTTAAATGAGATTATACATGTGCATGTACATAAAAGTGTAGATTATTTCCTTTTTTTGTTACATTTGCCATAAGACTTGAGGATAAAACAAATAGAAATTCTCTTTTAGCTATGCTGCCCTGTGCTTTGTACCTAACTTAGAGTAGTGAACATTAATGAAACAAAGCAAAGATATTTGTTCAAGGTACCTAATCCAATGTCTATTGCTCTAGTAAACACTATGAATGACCATCCATTTAAATAACATCAGAATAGTCATTGTAAAGAAAATTCTCCTTTTGTTTTTCTTCTTTTTATTATATATACACATGCAGAGTAATTTAATGTTACTTGTATTTATTCACACAAATAAAACTCTATCTGGAGTACCCATGTCTTTAAGCTGTTTTTCCATAGTTTGCTCATTCTCCTTTACTAGAGTTTCCATATTGATGCATTCATTCAACAGTACTTCCTGAGTGCCTTCTGTGTGCCAGGGATGTTCTAGGTAGTAGAGATAACAATGGAAACAGGCACAAGTGCTTGCTTGATGGAACCTACATTCTGGTGGTGAGTTTATCACGCATTTCCTGAGAAATCACACTGTAGAAAATACAGATAATTCAAAATAACTGCCACTTTATCCATCTTTTTTTCATATTTCTAGTCTATTCTAAATAGGGGAATGGATGGAGATAAACAATGAGAAATAATATTTTAAGCATATAAAATGAGATAGTTATAAACTCATTTTCTCATAAAACTTTTGAATTGAAACTCAATGACATATCAATTTATTACATATTTATTACATCTATATTTGTGCTTTTAAGTTTTTTGGGATGTAGTATTGCATCTTCAGAGTTCATAGTTAATTAATAATTGTCAGAGATTTAATGCCACGTGACCCACTGATTTTTTGTAGAAAAAAGGGCAGCCTACATAGTAGAAAGTCTCATTATTTTACAGCAGTCCACCTAGCAAAACTAGTCAGGTTTTCCTTTTTAAATTAAATGTTGGACAAGCTGAAACCATGATGAGCGTCCAGTGTAAATTTTTTTATTGAGTTGGAATTTGCATAACATACAATTAACCATTTTAATGTGAACAATTTATGGGCATTTATCACAATGTTGTGCAACCACCATCTCCATTTGGTTCTAAAACATGTCCAGTGTAATTTTAAAAAAATGTGACTTGTAAAATTAAAAATAAAATAAACTGTGGCTGTACATAACTAATGATTTTACTTATGGGGAGTGAGAAATCCATAGGTAATCTCAAAGTAAAGTAAACTCATGTAACTATCACATTTAATAAAATGATCTTTCTGTATAAAATTCTCACAGCCCCATCTTTGAGATCATTTACCGTATCTTGAGCTACAAAGGATCTAAAATCATGAAGGACAAAATGTGCCAGAGTGAAATTGATCATCTTGGTACAAAATGAGAACACAGACCCACAGTCAATATCAAACATTTGATACAGCATCTCACAAAATAACTCTCAAAATTAAGTCAAATTGTCTTCTCTGAGAAAACTTTGACTGGGTAAGAATAATAAAGTGTAATCAAAGTCTTAACTCACCTTCAAAGTGAGGGAAATAATACCTGCCCAGTAAGGTGAAATGAGTTTCCTCTCACTCCTGTAGCATCATGAACAGTGCAGAACATCAAAAAGTACATGGGTTTAGTTTGCCCTCAGAGAACTTTTCTGTTTAGCTGTGAGAAGAATTACAGGAAAAAAAGTTAAATTTTCCCAATTTTTCATTCACTGAAATAATCTGTGGTGGTTTATAATTAAGCATGGTTGGGGTAACAGTTTCACTAAAACAAGATAAATTCATAAACTATGTATTTGGGAACAATCAGAAAAATTTGATAAGGATGTATATGAACTGGACATTAAAAGATCTGAAAAAATGGATGGGAGTGTAGAGGGTGCTTTGAATAGATAGATAATGTGAAAAAAGTCTGCCAATTTATTAGATGCCATAATCTTTGTAATTCAATCTCAAAAATAAAACCAAACAGACTATGTATTGAATTGATAACACAGCTCTAGGTTTGGGACAACAGGTCATTGATAGACCTGATCTTCAAAGAATTGCATTCTTCAGTCCTACTACATGACATAATTAAATAATAACACTAACTTTGAAGATATGCCCCAATAAGGGAACAGTTAAGAAATGCTGGGTCTGTGACTTGGAGCAAAAAGCACTCCATGGAGGAGTTGAGACTTAAGCTGGAGGTTGATTTTCATGTGGGTGGGAAGAGACGAAACATATCCATTTGAGACCTTTGTTCTCTCTCACAGGAAGCAGCAAGTTTTTAAGGTTACCTTTAGGCCTTTCTTATGAAAATCATGACTTCATCATTCATTAGCAAATAAATAAATCATATGTTATACATCTTCAAGTTAGTCATCTATAAGTTAGTCATCTCCAAAGATTGTAATCCAAAAGTGAAATGACTGTTGTCATCATGTTATCAGATACCATGAAGTAAATTCTGCTTTTTTCAGTCATAAAATTTATGTGCAGAGTAAATTTTTCAGAGGTTAAAAATAAACTTTTTCAGAAGTAAGTGTTTTCAGAGTGAAATAGCCAAAATGCAGAAAAAAATGTAAAAGAGAAAATAAATTTGGAAAATATGGTCAAAAGCAAAATGGCATTTACCATCCTCTTCATCTCCTGGAACTATGCTAAATACTTATAATAATAAAATAAATAAAATTAATGCAGAACAAATTAGCCCAGCTTGAATTGAGATAACAAAGGAATTTGAGTATTTTTTTATTTAATGATAAAACAGGAGTTTTTTCTTCATTGAAGCTGGCTTGGAAGGATGCCGGAATGTTATGAAAGTGGATTGGAAATAAGAGTGTATTTTGACTTTGTTATGCCTAATCCCTTTATATATTATACTGTGTCTCTCTTGACCCAAGTTGATTTACTAACATTTACTTCCTTACCTTCTGTGGTGGAATAATTATGGTCGCAAATTCTTTGTCACTCTCCATCAGGATTTATTTGCCCCATCTTTGAATCTCAGGCAGCACTGTGACTGCTTAATCAATAGGCTGCAGTAGGAACACTTCCTCCCTTAGGGATGCTTCCTCTCAGAACCCAGCTGCCACGTTGTGATATGCTCAAGCCACGTAGAGAAGCCACATATTGGCGTACCACCCGACAGTCCCAGCTGAGCTCCTAGCTGCCAGTCATATATGTGAGCCATCTTGAATGTTTCAGCCCAATAGCATGTTCAGCTGTTGCAGCCCCAGCTGACATTGAATGGAGCAGAAGAACCACTCAGCTGAACCCAGTAAACCTGCAGACTAGTGTGATATAATACGACAGTTATTGTTTTGAACTATTTCAGGGCAGTTTGTTGAACAGCAAACATAATTGAGATAATTTTCCAAAAAAAAATCCTAGAACTGAGACTGCAGAATTATTCATTCAATTTAAACTATAAATAGATAATTTTTAAATAGCTTATGCTTAATCCTATAACTTCTGAAAATCACTATGGCAAAAATTTAGAAGGCTTTTATTTCGGAAACTAGTCACCTTCAAGTTTGTTTACCAACTACATTTAGGTAATAATGACTATTTCAGTGTTACATTTTCTGGTTCACTTATTCTCCCAATGAAGCGATAGGTAGGCAATACATAATCAGATGCATTCTTTGATTAAAACAGAGAAGCAGTATTTTTCAGCAGCAATAACATAAGTCAAACCTTTGCACAGATATTCGCCCTACAGTTTAATAGTTAAATGAAGAAACAGACTCGGGCAGCATGTTACCTAAGCTGCCAGAGTCTGTTTCTTTATTTTCAAGATAGTACGTACAGGATTTGTGAAGATCAGAAATTATGTTAAGAACCTAACAGAGTTCCTGGCACAAAAGTCAGTCTCAGTAAATGTAGCTCTTTTTTAAAAGGAGGTGATAATGTGGTTTTCAAAAGGTAGTAAAGCTTTGTCTCTTGTTCATTTTTCAAGGGGATATGGAAATATGGGTGTTCCTGGGCTTTGATGGGATGGAGCCTAAAGGGTTAAAGTGATGTATCCTGGCAGTTCTTCCTAAGAACGGGCATGTTTTATCCAAAGGAAATTCTGATCCCTAATCCCATATACACTACCTTTCCTCACTTCATTATTGCAATAGAGAATTTGATAAAGAATCGAGGGCAGCTTTTGGCTCTTAGTCTCAAGGATCAAACTAGTGGAAAATTCCTTTTATTCTTTACCTCCAGTCCTGTTCCTTTTCCTAAATTACATTCACCTTCAAATTGGTGGGAAACAACTTTGTAGGATGCTTGTTCTCTGCAAGCTAACCTCTGCTCCAATGGGCCATGAGGTTCTGCTTCATCTCCAGAGCAGACACATGCACAGGCCACAGTCTGATTCATGTAGTCCAGGAGACAGAACAGCTGCGGCAGCCCACGAGTCTGTCTCTATTTCGTCTGAGCATTTGTACAATATATTGTTTTCCTTTGTAAGCGATGGGCATCTTTAATATGACAACTAGAGCAATGTCTAGTAATTTATTTCTTATTGAATATGTTCACTCTTAATGATTAAGGTGAGATGAGTGGTTGTTATTGGTGCAAGTTAAGGACCACTTTTCTTAACTTTGGGTTACTGTTCTTGGTATCTCTCTTCCCTGCCTGACTTGGGTTACCCGAACCCCATTTGGTCTTTGAAATTTAGATGTCCTTGGCTGTGGATGAAATGCCAGTGTATTTTTTAAAGATTTTTATTAAAATATAACTAACACACAATATTGTATTAGTTTCGGGTGTACACCATAGTTATTCAACATTTGTATACCTAAAGAAGTGATCACCGTGATGAGTCTAGCAACCATCTGACACCAAACAACGCTATCACAATATCCCTGTACTGTACACTACATCCGCATGATTTATTTGTTTTATACCTGGAAATTTGAACCTCAAATTCCCTTTCGCTTTCCCCTCCCCCCCTTTTTTTTTGATTTTTCAATTACAGTTGACATTCAATTTTATTTTATATAAATTTCAGGTTTACAGCATAGTAGTTAGACATTTACGTAATTTATAGAGTAGTCTAGTAAAGATGCCAGTGTATCGTACTGAAGTGTAATATTGGTTTGGGGCAGAATTGAGAAGTTAACTGCCACATATTTAAAGCAGGTGATCTCTAAAAGAATTATAAATTACCCTAATTTAGCATAAATTCACTTGCTTATATCGTTTTTGAATATTTTTACATGAATATTGATAATTAAAATCTTAATACCTTCCAGCTTGAATACTGTACATGCTTTAATATAGATTTTCCATGATATGAAATTTCATGTCCATTACTAGAATTTTTAGTAAAACTCTCAATTCTTTAAAATCAAATCATTAAAGCTATAAAATATGCATAGTAATTATTGTTAAATACCTGTTTCAGGTATATAAGTACAGGTTATGTAGAAGTGAATTTAAGAATAACTAATTTTTCCCATAAGCTTGTCATCGTCATAATTACAGTTAAACAAATTGGTTCAGGCTTTTGTTGCGTTATTAATACTGCAAACACATTTTAAGATATTAATACTCTTTAAATTATTTATAATTATGGACTTCCATTTAAAAAATTATAATATTCTTATTTCATGCCCACTTAAAGCTTAAGAATCATTCAAAGCAGTGGAGATTGCGCTATACAAAAATAATGTACTTACAGCAGATTTTCTCAGGACTTGAGCCCTAAATTTTATTCTTCTGAGACTCATGATGGTTATATAATATAGATTTAGAGAGAATTTTTAAAACTCCTGTTGACATAGATAAACAAAATGGTTCCTTGGAAACCATTCAGGTGTCCAGTCACAGTAAAACATGGATTAAAGGTTCAGATGCATAAAGTGTACACTGACATGCAGCGAATGAGGGAAGTTCAGGGGAATCTACCTCTATTAAGGACAGTGCATGTCTTTTGGTCTTTTAATGCCTGCTGTTTTAAAAGGGGGGAAAAAATCAGCATTAAAACTATCTATAAGGTAAAGCCACTGAAGCCTAACCCAAAAGGCATGCTGTTACAGAAAACTCTTCTTAATACTTGCTGTGTGGTTATAGCTGAGGACGTGTGGTATATATTATAGTGCCCAGGGAATTCAAACCTCCGCAGTGTGGAGTCACAATGAAGGCTAATTTCAAAATGAAGTGGTAGCCTTTGCTCCCTTCGTAGCTCTGTTACTTACCAGTGTTTCTTATTAGCTTGACATTATTAGTCTAGGGCTGCTGTGAGTGCTACAGGGATATGGAAATTTAAAGGGGACCAGAGTAAGGATATAAGAACCTCTCTCTCCCCTCTCCAGCTCCCTGCTCCTTCAGCATATACTCAGCACTTCATATTGGGAATTATAAAGTCTTACACGACCATTGCATGAGAAGGGCTGAAGGCAGAGCTGTCCATGGTTAGAAAAAAAATGTTCTAACTGTTGGTTGAAAATCAGGTAGTAACAGTCCTCTTGGTGAGCAGAACTTATTAGAGGGCTGGGGAAGGAATGCTATCTCTCAGCAGCAGGCAGGGAGAAATTGCTGTTGAAAAGCTTACCTCTCTAGGGAGGAATCAGATATCAGACTTTGCCAAGCCTCAGGTCCAACCCATAAGGTCCCACCTACATCCCCCGCCCCATCCCAGCTTTGTTAGATTGCTAGCATCGATCGCTGGCTTTTTCTGACCCAACAGTGGGTGAAGGAAAGAGAGCCAGCAAGACTGAAAGCAAGCAAGGTTGGGGTGGAAGACTGGGGCTGCTTTTGCGGAGAGAAAAAGAGAAAAGGCAGAAAAGGGGTGGGGGCCATGGGGACTAAGCTTAACTGGTGCCTGCCTGCTTCTCTTTGATTTGATGGCCTTTATTCCTTCTAATTGGATAAAATAGGAAGTCACTGGCAGTCCTGCATTGCTGGGTATACTGATTTTACTCAGACCAGCCAGCAGCTCTAGAGTGGGGATAGAGAGTGGGGGTTGGGAGAGGAAGATGGAAAAAGAAAGAGATTGAGAGAGAGAGAGAGAGGGAGAACGTCTTTGAATGAGGAGGGGAAAGAAAGAGAAAGAGACTATGAAGAAGGAGAGACCCACAGAGGAAGAAAGTGAATGAGCGCTCAAGAAGGACAAAGAGGAGTGGTTGGGGGGTGGGGGCGGAGGCAGGGCGGGGAGGGGAGTTACCGCCCCTCCTGGCCGCACTCTTCCCTTCAGATCCCTCTGTGATGATACTGTTTGCAGTGATGCTCGGAGGGCAGGCACCTGCTACTCTGTAATGATTCAGCCTCTTTCAGCCGTCGCGTTAACACAACAGGATGCTGTTGCTACTGTCACTGCTGCCTCTCCTGCCGCCGCCGCTGCTGCCGCCGCCGCCGCCAGCGCTGGTCCTGCTTTTGCTCTTACTTCTACTGCATGACAGTTGTTTTCTCCATCTAAGCAGACACCAGCTTCAGATGCTCGAGGTGAGAAACATGCCTTTCAGTTTGGGCTACTGGTTTACTTAATCGACCCACTATCAGCTTGGTTTCTATTTTGGCCCCTGTCCTCTTGACCAGCTGCGATGGTTTGGAGAAGCATTTAAAAGAACTGCAAAAGTGGCCCAGAAACAGCAGTAAAGAATTACGATATACTTTTACTTGGTAGTTGCTAGAGGCTTTTTTTCCCTTCTTTTCTCCTGAACTCCTCTTGCTTTTGATAATGGCCTTGGACTTGGACGACTTATCGATTTCCCCCTGTAAGATGCTGTATCATTTGCTTGGGGGGGGCTCTGAATGGTAATGGACCGTGAGAGAAGCCAGGCCTTCTGGAGGTGAGCCGATGGAGATCTATTCCCCAGACATGTCTGAGGTAGCTGCTGAGAGGTCCTCCAGCCCCTCCACTCAGCTGAGTGCAGACCCATCTCTTGTTGGGCTTCCGGCAGCAGAAGACATGCCAGAGACCCAGACTGAAGATGGGAGGACCCCTGGACTGGCAGTTCCCTGCTGTGTCTGCCTAGAAGCCGAGCGCCTGAGAGGTTGTCTCAACTCAGAGAAAATCTGCATTGTCCCCATTCTGGCTTGCCTAGTCAGCCTCTGCCTCTGCATTGCCGGCCTCAAGTGGGTATTTGTGGACAAGATATTTGAGTATGACTCTCCTACTCACCTTGACCCTGGGGGGTTAGGCCAGGACCCTATTATTTCTCTGGATCCAACTGCTGCCTCAGCTGTGTGGGTATCATCTGAGGCATATACTTCACCTGTCTCTAGGGCTCAATCTGAAACTGAGGTTCAAGTTACAGTGCAAGTTGACAATGCTGTTGTGTCCTCTGAACCTTCAGCAGTACCAACCTTGAAGAATCGTATTTTTGCTTTTTCTTTTCTGCCATCCACTGCACCATCTTTCCCTTCACCCACTCGGAACCCTGAGGTGAGAACACCCAAGTCAGCAACTCAGCCACAAACAACAGAAACTAATCTCCAAACTGCTCCTAAACTTTGTAAGTAGAGAGAGAGTGATGATGAATAAAGGACAGGGGTGGGCTTCAGGTCCTAAAAAGTGTTCTCTAGAGCATGTAGCTATTTTATTTCTTGCTTGTATTTTAACTGCGTGGTTTTGTTTAAGCATATCATGTGATGGTTGGGGTGGCATTGAAGAGATGAGTAAAAAGATTTTGTAAAGAGCTGGTTTGAATCAGTGCTCTAACAGAAGCTCCCTCTAGTCAGATTGTTAAATCTGGTGTGGGGGACCAAAAACTTCAGTGTCTTCGAGTCATGCTTGAATTTAAGTTAAATTCAATCTATTTCTGACATTTCTTAAAATATCAGACCATCCTTTATTTTTTATTAATGTGACTTCCATATAGCAATGAGTATGATTTTGTGTCTTTCTTTTTCCCAGGTAGACTTCCTATTACCTTTCTTTACCTTCCCTTTACCCTCTGCCTCCCAACAATCCCAAATTGCCTATTATCTTTCTCCAGCGCTTCTTCCTATTCTCCTAACCACTTCTTCCCACGTTTGTATTTTAATTGGTTCTTCCTGGTATTGCATCAAGCCTTTAGATATTTACAGTGCTCACCTCTCACCAGCATCAAATATTACTGTCCTGCCCAGATTGTAGTTTCAGTTACTAAGCACTTCTCAGGAAAAGCTTTATTTTATTCAGGACACCGTACAATTCTGCATGAAAGGATTTTCCCATATTAGTCTTGTCTTCTGTAATCAAATGTTTAAGTAGCTTCCTTGGCGGTCATTAAAAAGTACAAGATCCATTAGTAAGGTACATTGTTTTTTCAGACATGTGTCATTTGCTGGTCAGATTGCAGCAGCCCAGCTTAATAACCTGTGAGTGAAGAGAGCCCATGCTCTTAAAACCATACAGAACAATATGCTGCTGTTTGTACTGGACCATCGCGATGCTCTATAATAGAAAGTTGACAAAGATGAAACCATGACTAGTCAGATTGTTCTAAACATTAATATAGAAAGGAGGAGTTTTCTATAGCTTTTTAAAAACATGTTTCTAATTTACTTTTGTTTCTCTATCTTCTATCACTATTTACCGTTGATGAATATTTCCTTAGTAAAAAAAAGTAAAAGATCCGAAAATTTGGTTCTTAAAAACGTATGTAAAATCTCAGAGTTAAAGGAGAGATCAGGGTAAGGAGTCAGTGATGAAATACCCCTTCTGTTTCTCTCTTGATGGTAATGAAGAATAAAGAATATCTTTTCCAGACATTAGTTTAGTATGAGGTAGATCCACATGTTGTAGAAACACAGAAAAAAACTTGATTTGTGTTTGTGACTCAAGATTTTTTTTTTATACACACCAGTTTCAGTGGAAAAGATTTAAAAAAAGAGAGAGAGCCTTGTTTTTAAGGTGTAATTAGGGAAGAAGCTCCTTTCTGCAGACACTGCTTTGTATCTTTATCAAATCCCTGAAGCATCATTAAAGGTCTGACAGACATCACTGCATTCGCCGCCTCTTCCCACCTGGCAGAGTGACCGAGAAATAATACCCAGATGAAATGACAGGCTATAAAAAGCAAGTACAGATCCTGCAAAGAGAAGCAAAATTCACTATGAGGACAAGGTTACTTCATTGTCTTTAGTGTTTTAAACTTAAGTCTTTAATGAAAATGTGGCTTAATAGTTAGTTGTCCAGAAAAAGAAAGAGGACCCTTTGAAAAACTCTTCAGCTAAATTCTATAATTTTATCATCTGAGGAAAGCAAGCAAACAAAGAAACATCCAGCACATTTGTCTGATCTAAGACCATGTCAAAAAGTATGTTGTGACTTCTTGAGAAATTATTTTTTATGGTTCATTCTTCTAAGTGTTTTAATAGATTATACATTCCATACAGTTTCCTTAAAAAAAAAAAAAATCTTTTTTTTCGTTCCAAGCCAGGGCATTGATTTTCTGGCATTTGCATTGAGTAGAAAAGATTTACTGCTGCCTCAGAGCATCACAGTGACCAGTTCTGGCCAGATGCACAGCTGCAGCCTTCTGAAGTGCATTGGAAATAAGCCTGGAAAAGCAGTCTGGGAAGTAGTTTTCTCCTGAAAAGTTAGGGATAGACAGTTGGTTAAGACAGTACAGCCTATAAGGGTTTTCTGTGTGGGAAACTCTGTGGTAATTTTTTGGACTAGTGCCTGAAAATAAGAAAATCACTAGTATCCAAAAAATTGTGTCTTGATTTTCGAAAAGGATTGGTTCATCAAGCTTTGTTTTCAGACACTCATGAGTGGTTGCTTTTGTTTTTTGAAAAGCTTGTAACCATTAACTAATGGGAAGTAAAAAAAAAAAAAAAAAACACTTGGAATTAGATTTTGTTATTTTGTAATCTCTTTCACTTTTTAAATTTTCCACTAAGAAAGTATTGCTTAGAGAAAAAATCAGAACTTTTCTTTGATTATGTGTTTTCGATATGAACTAAGCATCATAGTGTATATTTTTAAATGACATTATCATACCTGAAAGATACTATTCATTTATTTCAGGACTTTATTCCCTCTTTTCTATCTGTCTCAGCATATTCAGAATATTATGTAGAGCTATAGCCTTCAAGGTCATAGTCTGTTGAGGACTAATTGATTCTTCTGTATCCTGGAGCCTAAGAGAGTGGAAGAGAGACAATTGTAGTAATTGTATCTGCTGTGTTATTTCCCAAACCAATCTACCTACTAGTATTAGGATTTTATTCTATAAATACTAGAATTACTCCTTGACTCTTAAAATATTTTTTGTCTTTATTATAATAAAAGGCAAAATATACATTTTAAATTGCCTATAGATATAGTGGTTATGCCAGGTTTTCTAAAATGGATATTTCTATAATAAGGTAATATAATTTCATGTTTTTAACATATTAATCTACATATACATATAGAGCTTAAGAAATCTTATACAGGCCTGGAAAATCTCCCCCTCTCTCTCTCTCTGTATCATCTATATAAAATTCTAAAGTTTTTTCATGTGTGATTAATGGTTTTCCACTACCACACTCATTACATTGCCATGATAATAGAGTTTTTATTTTTCGTCAAGTCACATAATACTTGAACCATTAATTTGTAGGGATTTTTGTTTTGTTTTGTTTGCCTGGGCTTTTAAAATTTTTTTTCCAATCTATTTATATAAAAAGAACTGTCTCTGGGCAGTTGCAAACTTAGATTACTATTAAAAAAAAAAAAAAAAGAGCTGATTAAATAAACTGTAGCCAGGAAACTATGGTGCCATCTTGAAAGAAAATTTCTGGATGGGAGAGCCTACTTGACAACAGACTCTTGGGTATGAGAATGTATTAATGTTTTTTCATCTTAGGCCAAATTTGTTTTGCTTTGTCTTAAATCTCTGTATTGAGTTGCATGGCAAACCATTGTTACCACAGTGACAATATGAATTACTACCATTTGCAAAAGCTCAACATGATTAATTTAATTTACCAAAGGATTTCTTTCCTTCATTTTAAAAGTGGCATTCATTTTAAGACTAATAGATTCTTCTAGATCCTTGCAACTGTACTTGTAAGTATTTCAGAATGGTGATTTCAAATAATTTTTCTCTATTTTAATCATCCTTGTTTAAAGCACACAGCATTAAAAATTGGAAGAAACTGAAAGAGCCTCAATTTGAACAAATAATTTTATAAATTTACTGATGAGGAAATCCAGATTCTGAAAGATTTAGTAAAATTATTTTACTAAAATTTACAGAACTCCGAAGGTCTAGTGAAATCTTAAATAGTAGAAAACAGAGCAGTGTCTTATCTCCCAGAATTTAAATCCATACACTGCTATTTTCTCCCATATTTTCCCCCCTGTTCTAGAGAGTTAGAGCTGGAGACTCACCCTGGTAGTTTGAGTAGCTCTGACTGACAGGGAAGTATTCCAAGTGGGACCACCAATCAAGCATATACAGTTCATACTATTAAAATTCAATTTTGTTCTCACCTTCTTGTTTTACTCTTATTAAATTTTCAGTAATAGTGATCTTTTTCCTTTTTATTTGACCACCCATACCATGTTCAGCTTGCTATTGAAAACAACTTGGGTTTTCTAGGGTGAGCTTTCTCCTGGCATGTACCAGATGGCTAAATGGCTCACCTCTTTACTGCACATTCCCACTTTCTCCTTGTTCCATTACCGAGATCCGGTTTTGTTTTGTTTTTTTTCTTCCTTTCCCTATGCATCTTCCCAAATCTATCTTGAATCTTCCTTATTTTTCTTATTATGCTATTTTGGCTGTATATATCAATATTTCATTGCATTCTAAGAGATCAAAGCACCTTCACCTGTCTTTTCTTTCACATATAATTTCATTGTATTTTAATACTGATTGGTATTTACACGCATTATGAATATACATACAAAAAAAAAAATCTCAGGCCAGTAAACAATATACTATTTTGTTATTGGCACAGCCAATTCAAACTTTTGTTCCTCTTCTTTATCTCTCTTCTTTTCCTTCATATGCTTTATGCCAATTTCTCTATTGACTCTTTTACATGTTTGTACAAATCAGCATTTCTTCATTCCCAGAAAATCATTATGCCCCAAAGCATATGTCTTTGTTCTTCCTCCTTCCCTTTTCCTTTTAATAACATCTCATTGTATCATTCTAAAGCAGGAAGGAAGAGATAATTTGTAAATTGAGGGAACAGGCATAAAAAGTTGTTACTTTAGTTAAGCTATAAGACCCTAAGAATTAGGACTATAAGTCTTGTCCCCTGATTCTGTTGAACTTTCTGTTAAACCACAATCTAGACCATGTCTACTTTTATGCTCATTTTCCATTTTTATTATTTTTGTTATGTGTCAGTGATTCTCTTATTTACTCTTTTTCTTCATTTAATGAATGCACATTAAGCACCTACTGTGTGCCAGGCATGATTTTTAGATTGATTACATGGCAGTGAAAAGCAGTACAAGTCCTTGCCCTCATAGAGCTTATGTTCCAATGGATTTTAAGAATTAGTTGTACAGCTCAATTTGAGTTATTTCTTTGCTGTACATATATACTCTCTAAATTCAACATGTCTTCTTTCTGCCTTTATTTTGTTCACCTTTTGACTGCCATTCCTTTTCCTCACCTGGTATGTTCCTCTTCTAGTATTTTCGAATACTGAAGACTTGCCGGCAATGTCCTACATCTTAAAATGACACCAGTCCCACCTCTGCCCCCAACAAGTCGGGTAACTTTGGATGATTCATGTTTGGCCTTTTTAGCACTATTTAAAAAAGCCATTGGAGTGGTTGGGAAAAGTAACATCTGTCTAGTTCTTTAGGAGCACTCTCTTAAGCGGAAAATATATACATAATTCGAGCATGTAAAGATTCTAAGGATTCTAGATTCTAGAAAGCTGATAGCTGCAAATATTTTTGTTTTTATTTTTTATTATGTTTTTTATTTATTGTTTTGCTTATAGAACAAGAGTATTAAAATATTCCGAAGGAATTTTAGTTCCACTTTCCAGAGAAAGGTTAGACTCTGCTATTAAGTTATTTAGTTCTCAAATTGAATAAAAATTTAGGTTCATATATCATACACATGAAGAATGATTTAGTAGAAGTGGGTACAGTTAATCATTATAAACCTTGCTACAAATTTAAGTGCAGTGAATTTAATCACTATGGGTGTTTGCATGAATATTTGAAGGTTATTTCTGAATAATATAATTGACATTCTGTAATCATAGAACTTTACGTGTTAAACATTTGTAGAGATTATCTGCATGACTTCCAAAGTGAGGAAATTCAGATCCAGAAAAGTGAAGTGACTTGCCCAAGGTCTCTACAGCTAATTAGTGTCAGTGCTGATAGTAAAACCGAAATGATCCTTTTATTCGTTACACTCTGCTTTTCTTCTTCAAACTGTTTTTAGTATGTACATTCAAATAATACAGTAGTCTCCCCCGCCTTATCTGCCATTTGGCTTTATGCAATTTCAGTTACCCATAGTCAACCATGATCCAAAAATATTAAATGGAAAATTCCAGAAATAAACAATTCATAAGTTTTAAATTGCATGCTATTCTGAGTAGTGTGATCAAATTTCTCTCTGTCTCACCCGGGACTTAAATCATCCTTTTGTCCAGTGTATTTGCACTGCAGACGCTCCCCTCCCATTAGTCAATTAGTAGACATCTTAGTTATTAGATCGGTTTTCAGAGAGAGACCACAAACACATAACTCATTACAGTATATTGTTATAATTGTTCTATTTTATTATTAGTTGTTGTTGTTAATCTCTTATTGTGCCTAATTTATAAATTAAACTTTATCATAGGCATATATGTACAGGAAAAACCATAATGCATACAGGGTTCGATACTATCCACAGTTTCAGGAATCCACTGGAGTCTTGGAGCATTTCCCTGCAGATAAGGGAAGACTACTGTATATATTATTTTAATTTAAATAATTTTGAGTTTCCTGTTTATTATTTAAATTCTAATTAGTAAAACTTTCATCATTCCATTGCAGATTTCTTCTTTAGAGAATAGAGAATTTTACCTCTGTGATTTTGATCAGTATTGGACATCCCCATGGAGTAGAGGTTGGACATCCCTCTCCCAACAACACAATAGATGGGAGAATTTTTTTAACAATCACAGTTATTCCAACTAAAAAGTACTACTTATTTGGAAAGAATTTATTTTCTTCTTAATGGAAGTATTCAGGCTGTGACACCTTTGAGGGAGATTTGTGTCCCAAGCAGATAGATATTAAATATATCTACCTCTAAGGTCCCTTACAGTTCTGATTCTGTCTCTTGTCCTAAGGCATTAGCTTTCCAGTTGGGCAGACTTGAATTTTAATTCTACCTGCCATCCTTCATGGCCTCAAGAAAGTTAAATCATCTCTCTGAATCTGTTTCCTTGCTTACATATGAGAATAGTGCTATGCATTCGTTGGGGCTGTTTGGGGCTTTCTTATAGGCAGAATGATAAGGAGTTACTCATAAGGGAGGAAAACACAGTTGGTGACTAAAATTGTGTTTGTCAAGGAAGTATCTTCTATGGGAATATTGAGATAATGAAAAGGAATTCATACAGTTTAGTCATAGTGCATAGAAAGAGTTGGGCTGGAGAGGTCATGTATCCTTTTTCATCTGAATGCACATTTTATTCACCTCTTTTTATTGTTTCAAACTGGGATTTCCAGACTCCAAAAGAAAGGATTTAAAGCATTTTCAACTTTTCACAAAACCCATGGAAATTTACATAGAATAATTTTACATGAGCCAAATTGAACATAGAAGTTCTTTTAATTTGGTTAAAAATATATTATATATAGTACCTATACATAATACCCTAAATGAAAGTGGAAAATGATTTGATGATTACTTAATAAAGCCAATAAAATCTTTAAAAGTATTGGAAAAGGTTGTTTATCAATAAGTTTGAAAACAAAAACAAAACTCTAGCCCCATATCTAATTGTTAGAGGCTTATAAAAAATAAAGTAGAAAAAAATTGTTATAGAGGTAGAAAATAATTGTATTCTACATACCGGAGATTCATTTACAATGAACTTAAAATAAAATCTTATTAGCTGGATTGTTGGTCACAATCTTACAAAAAGAAAAGAAAAACAATGCTGTTCTGTCTATATGTACTAATAAGGGACTTTGATTTTTGTCTTGTACTTAATGATTTTTCTTGCATAGAGGTGTAATTTGTAACAGCTTTTCCTTTATAAAAATGTATCATAATCAGCATAATATGTGTTTTTATTTATTATTTATTGGAAAATTAGAAATATGTGAAAACTTATATGCTTTCATTATCCAGAGTCTTATTAATTCAAGTATAATAGATTTACTGCAGAAATTGAACTCTGAATCAATATTGGAGCAGTGAGGCAGCCATTTCTAAGGGGAAAATATTTGATAACAATCTAGGACGATTTTACCTGAATATATAGGCTTTCCTAATTGTGCTGCAATAAGCTGCTAGGCCAATAAATCTTGATAAAATATAATGGAAAGCTTTCTATGGTAATGCATTTTTTATTTTTCATCAAGAATATGGAGTGACAAGATGAGACTTGATTTACTATAATTTTCAGTGATATGCCCTGTGTGTTTGAATTACCTTTCTTGAGGTCCTGTTATCCCACTCAAAGGGGAAATTTATGAACTCTATTTTTAGCAAAATTTACTACAAAATTTAATACTCATGTAATCCTCTACTAAAAATTCTCTATAACTCATTTTATTTTAAAAACATAATTTAAAATTAAACCAAATGTTTATATATTTATATATATTTGGAAGGAAGAAGAGAGCAACACTGAAGATAATGATAGTTGCTACTAGAAAGAAAACTTAATTTATAGGCAAACAAATGACACTAGAATTCCCATGTCTTAACTTTGGTACCCGTGTTGGTGTCAGATGTTGATTTAATTTTATTTCTTTAGTTTTCTTCCTTTCTCCCTCCTTTTATTTCTTTCTTACTAGCTATCCCACAGTTGCTTTTTTCTTTACTCTGCTATTTCATACCCCACCATTACTTCTTCTCCAGTGATGTCACTGCGCGTTCCTTCTCAGTATCCCCACTCTTCTGAAGCCAGTGTCAGGGAGCATCAGAGGTTATGGAGTGGACAGCCCAGACCTGTGGTTTCTCACCAAATGGGTTGGGGGAGAGAGTGAGTGAGACCTTAACCGCAGACTTGACCACGATTAGTTCAATGACTTTCAGTGTTGCATCTTCCTTTGCTAAGTAACAGGAAGTATTTGTTTTATGAAATATGTTGGTGTCATGCAATAAAAGCTCCATAAATAAATGGAATGATCTAAAGACAGTGGGATTGAACTCTTGTTAGCATTTGTTTGTAATCCCTTGGTGGAGCTTCCTGGGTCATAATTGCTTGCTCTTCTGGGAGCAAAAGGAATCAGTAACCATTGATTGTTACATGATGCTAAGTATTGCCTACAAAGCAAATCTTTAGAATGATTAATGGCAGTATTCAGTGTTACAACTCTGATCCCTCTTCACTATAATCCTTAAAGCAAGCTGGATTTTTACATTTTTTCCCCATCACACAACTCTTAAAATTTTTTCAAGAGAAGAGGAAAAACAATGCAGTGTAATCTGTGAAGACTACGATTTACATAGAAACAAAGACATTATATTAAATAATTATTTCAGTATTTTTATCTTTCCACTGCAGTGACAACAGGGAGCTATCTAAATTTACTCTTGCCCAGGAAGTTCAGTTTCATATGACTGTGATCCTATAATTTTCGCTAATCCGCCCTCTGGAACCCGAGGTACACAGAGCCAATGACCTACATATTCCTACCTATTCAATAAACTAGACATAAAAACATAGAGATCAATACAGTAAATCTTTGGCTTTTCAAAATCCTTGAGAAATTAGTTGTACTAGATTGCTGAGTTTTATAAATTGCTGATGATTTGTCACCTTGAAACTTTAATTTTATCTATTTTGGATTGAAACCTTTTACTAATCTATGCTACTTGTTAAACAGGATTTATTGAATATAGGATCTTCATAATGTTGAGTACTGTGATTTCTTAAGGACACAGTAGGTTATAATTTTCTTGAGTACTGTGATCTCATTAGGAAATATTGAGTTATATTATGAATTCTAACCTCAGACCCATATATATTTTGAATGTGTATTGAGTTATTGCATAATCATGATTAGAATTTCAGAGCTTTAAGGAATCATAGAGACAATTTAAACCAATATTTTCTTTTAGTACAGAGAAATAGGCTCAAAGATGTTAAACTTCTTGCCAGAGATCACATATAAACAGAAAATTTTGATGATATTTTCATGTATTCTATGCTTTCAGCTATGAATTCACTTTGAAAGCAATATATATTAATGAAATTGTTTTTTACACTCCTTTTAATATATAGTTCTGATCTCGTATGGGGTTTGTAAATCAAGTTTTTAAGCAGGTTAAACATTTATATAAAAGATAAGCTGTCTCTGAATAAGGTTCTCACCTTGAGAAAATGCATAAGCTTTAGTGACATATGTTTTGCTTATCAAACCTGACTCTTCCTGTGTTCTGGATGAGCAGAGTTCAGGATGAGAGGTAAATAACAGATGACAAGGAAGAGTAACTACTTGGTTGTCTTAGTGCTTCTATTTAGAGGGCCTGAGTCTAATTCCCTGTTATATTTGTTCATTTGTTACTCCCTTCATAATATGTAGAATGGGGGTAATAAATCTTTAGACATTGACCATAGTACCTCACAGGAAATTATTTTTTGAACAGATGAACTCTACAGAGATAGTTAATATGCTTTATTAGAACTATCACAAACTGGATTTGAGAAATCATGATTCGTAAAGTAGAAATTACTTTCATTTTATTTTCATTTATTGAGTCCACCATAGCCAATATTTAGAAAACACCAAATTATCTCATAAACTCTTCTCTGCTATTCAAAGCTCTGACATAGCAGGACCCCAGACTTTCTATCTAGCTTAACTTCAGCTGCCACCCCCGCCACCCCAAAACCATATGGACCAAGTGGGACTCTATCTGAAATATTATTTTACTTCTCTTCTCCATTCTCTTGCTCATTCTATTGCTTATACCAAAAAACGTTTTCTTCCCACAATCTCTATTTTTCCAAATTCTGCTCAGGCCTCAAGGCTCAGCTTCAAAAACAGATGCAGACCCTTCTTCCTCTAGAGACCCATAGCACATTTTCTGTGTCTCATCAGGGTACTTCCCACGTTCTCACTTTGGTGTCCTTATTTGTACACTTGCTTATTATTCATGCTAGACTGAAATTTTCCTGAGGCCTAGAGTTACAGCTGATTCATTGTTATGCACTATATAACATTGTTATGCCTGGCAAAATATTTTATATAAAGTAGGTGTCCCATTTGCCTATTTTTGGAATAAAAATTGAGGTATACCAAGGATGACTTGCTTATGGCATCACAGGAAGAAAGAAAATGATCTAAAACCATATATTAAATCTGGAATTTTAACTTGGAGGAATTAAATATACAGTTCAGTCATTACAAACTTTTTTTGAGACATGATTCTTGGCCCTTTTATATATGATTTGCAAAGCCTGTTTACATAACATTGTCACATATATATCTCTATAGAGAGATGATAGATTAGATAGATGGTAGATAGATAGATTGATAGATGGTAGATAGATAGATAGATAGATAGATAGATAGATAGATAGATAGTAGATAGATAGATAGATAGATAGATAGATAGTAGATAGATAGATAGATAGATAGATAGATAGATAGATAGATAGATGATAGATAGATAGATGATAGATAGATAGAATGATAGAGATAGATGATAGGAGAATATCCTCCTGAAAAATTCACATTATGGTATATAAGAGACTTTAGGCTACACAAAATTTTATTTCATGGTAGTGTAGTGATTAGGAGCACATACTTTAGAACCAGATTATGTGGGTTCAAATGCAAGCTCCATCCCTGGCTCTGTGACAGTACAAGTTAGATAAGTTACCTGTGCCCTAATTTCCTTGTCTATGAAATGGTGGCAATAATCGTACCTCATTCATGAGGTTGTTAAGAGGATCAGATGAGTCGATGTATATAAAGCATTGAGAATAATTCCTGACACATAAACACTATGTAAGCATGCTTTAAATACTATGCAGTTTTTAAAATTAAATCACATTTTCTTGAATTATAAATTGGATATTTCTATCCAATTTATAATTTCTATTTCTATTTCAATTTATAATTTCTATTGTTATCAGACTTGAAGAAAGGGAAAGGAATTCTAAGAGACATATTGGCAAAGATATGGATGTGTAACCATTTTGTTTTAGTTTGTTCATGTGGTGTTTCCTCTGTATAGTTTGTGTTACTACCTTATCTACATTGTTCTCAGAAATTATAAAGAGAATTGAGAAGAATAACCATAAGTCCACCTGTCAGCTAGAAATAGAGCTACATGCTTTAGGTAGTTTGAGGGAGAAAGCTGTCCTCACCCTCACTAGCCAAATGCCATCTATTGATATTGGAATCATTTGCATGCATGCTGAAAGTCATGACTGTGACTCCTTACTGTCATAAAATGGTGTACAGGTCCATAAGGAGACAATGAACTTCCCTTACTTGTTGAAGAATAATTGCAGAAGCTTTGGATTCTATTATGCTATCATTTTCACAAAGCAGAAATCTATTGATTATATAAGTATACGCAATAAATTAATGTGATGATTGGTGCTGTCCATGATGAAATAACAGTGATTTGGAAGTACTGGAATTTTATTAAACAGTATCATAGAAGAACTATTGACATTTTAAAGATGGAAGAGATCTTATAGATAAGCTGGTCAAAATATTTTACTTTATTCTTAAGGAAACCAAGATAGAGAAATGTGAAATGATCGGGCCTTATATATTTCTATAGTAAGAAACAGAGACTGGTCAAAAGAATGGATACTACCTCATTTTGTACTTTTTTCAATATCCTGTGCTACTTTACATAAGTTAGTTAATTTTTTAGAACTGGAAGAACTTTAGTTTTCCCATCTTTCCAAATTCTTTATCTTTATTCAGTGGGCTTTGTTCCAGGAATTTATCTCTAAACGGAGAAAACAGAAAAAGAATAATAAGTAAGTAAATCATGTGAAAATAGCCATAAGATGGTCAAAGTACTAAGAGAGAAGCATGGTGATTTTAAATAAAACGATCAACATAAGCTGCTGAATCAAGAAGGTAACAGTGAATGAAAGATTTGAAAGAGGATACTTAGTTTAATTTAGAGATAAAGGAAGCAAGGTAAGCATTGAAAGATATATACATTTCTGATGAATGTAGGTATTTCGGGTGAAAGGAAAAGCATTGCTAGAGTCAAGAGTGAAACAGGCATTTAGCCACAAAGTGAGTAGAACAGTTCGATTGGTATGGAGGAATTTGTCAATAGCTAGCATTTAGTAGCATGCATTATATGCTCAGTGTTTTACATATGTTTTTCCACCTTCAAACACACACACAAAAACATGAGCTGAGTACTATTATTGTTCCTCTTTTATGAGAAACTGATGGAGTAGAAGAAACTGATGGTCTAGACATTAAAATAGTAGGATGATGATGATTATCATCATCTGAATGTGCAAGAGAGTTGGAAGAAACATGTAGCTATAAAAGAGACTATGAAGAATGAATTCCACAGGACTAATTGAATGTGGTGAAGGAGAGAAGGAAATTATTTTTTATACATTAATGATTCAGTGGTTGTTAAATTAATGAATTTCTGAATAATGAGATCATGCATTTATTCAATGTGTATTTATTGTGTTCTACTAAGTCTTTATGTACTTAGTAATATACAGAATCAATCGATTTATGGCAGGAAGTGACTTGTGCTCCAATTTCCAGGAATCATTTATTGCTTCTTCATGATGGGGCCACCCAATTAAATAATATTAATTGTTCTTCCCCTGGTATTATGTAAAAATTAAAATTGATAGAATACAGAATTTAAAGGCATTTTTACTTTATTTTTTGCTGATGCTGGTGAACAGAATCCTTTTGGGATGTATATCCTCTTTAATAAGCACCAATAACTTGTGTGCTGAGATTTATTTTGATATGGAAATTACATATAGAATTACATATTGAAGTTGTAGTTAGCCCATTCTAGTATATGGCCCTTGAATAGTATCTCCACAGCATACTACTTAGCTTTTTCAAATTATTTTATGTGAATGATGCTATGTGTGACTTCTCAGCTTATAACTGTAAATTATTACAAAAAGCACATAGAAAATATTATTTCTACAAAATTATTATTTTTTCTCTTTTTTAATGGAATATTTAAACAAAGTTATATATTCATTAAATTCTTCCAGTTAGTTTATTCAGTTTGTTCAAAATATGGACTCTGAAGTACCGCAGTTAATATAAGATTTTGGCAGACTATTAATAATAACACTCTCAATTTGTAGCTCTTTCATCCATGTAATTTTAGTGATATATGTACTATGTTCTAGGGAAGGGAGTATTTCAAGATTAAAGAGACAGTCAATATGTTGGTGCATTTATTCAGTTTTTCGAAGCTGGTAAATGGAAAGAGGCAATATAATTTCTGCTCACACTGTTCAAAAGCAAGCCATTGACACTGGAGGTGTATCAAATACAGATAGGATGGTTGCAGATATAAATAGTTAATGCTACAAACATTTCTTTGTTTAGTTGTTTATTTAAAGCAGTGATTCTTAAAGTTAATTTTATTAAGCAATTTATTTTTAGAATCAGAGTAGACATAAGTATAATGAAAATGCTTTGTGATTAAAACAATGTATAAAAAAGTTTTGAGCAAGAAATCGAATGTACTATTTCAATGTGATTAGAATATGTAGTATTTTCTATTCAAAGATGCATTCCCATTGGAATTAAAATTCATTCAGTGATGCAAAAATTCCAATTTCTATTCCTTCTTGCCTGTTGTCTGATCTTGATCTTATATTTCTTGAAAGGGAATTTCTTTTGTACACAGTTCTTTTACTTTTGCACCAAAATTTCTTAATGTCCAAAGCAATAGTTTAAAAACTAAGTTTCTCCATTTTAGCTTAGAAATTACTTCCCTTTTATGCATATTGAATATGTAAACTTTGCAAACATGAGTACTCCTTTCCAGAAAGACTTCAGAATCACAGGTGATTTGGGGGCAGAGATTACAGGCCGACTGTTCTTTAGTATTTCAAAGTCTGCCCTCTTGTGCCCTGATTCTTGAGGAAGAAATTGAAATCATTAGTAGCTCCAAGTGAAAACCCCTCTAATAACAATACAGGAAAGAATTCAATTTAGGTCTGTTGACTTCTTCCTTGGTTTTCAAACTTGCAAATAGAAGCAACATTTTCATATTTTTCAAGGGAAGAACAAGGAGAACCTGGTTCCCTTTCCCTGTTACACTGCTTCCAGTTTGCCTTGAACAGACTTAATGCAGGAGAAGCTCTGGAAATACCACTCAAATTCT
>NW_011888789.1:7981725-7988398 GCF_000151845.1 Pteropus vampyrus
CATAGTTACTTATACCAAACATTATTCTGGTATTTTGTTTGTATTAGTTTTCTGTTTAATTTCTGTACTATAAGGTTCTTGTTGTTTTGAAAAAATAGGAGGTATCTATTTACTTTCTCTGACTGACAAATATACAGCTTTAGTTTAGAAATAGAAAAAGGAGAGGACTTATTGGTGTCTATCACTCTTTTTATTATAATTAGTATGGATCTAACTTCCGTTAGCAACGATAATGTCCCCTTTCCCCCTTTTATTTAATAATAATTTTCTTTGGGTTATGTAGAATAGAATTCTTTCCTTAATATTCCTTGATAGAGAATATTGTATAATGGTATTTATAAGGAAAGAAAGTTTCCAAGGCTTGCAAGGCAGAGTATACCACCGATGTATTCGCTTACGCCTTAAACTATCCCTGCTGGGATGCTGCTTAATTTATATTGTTCTAGTTGTTTATTCTTCAAAAAGAGACAATGAAAAAAGTATAGGGAAAAAAAGGCAGAAAGCAAAAGAGAGAATAAAGCATGTATACCCCATGATGTTTTTACCAGTCGTATTGATTTGGACTTGTTCATAATATCTCCAAGGTGTTAAATCTCTTTGACATACATCTTTTTGTCTTTCCCTCTTGCTGAGGTCCAGTCCAATCCTCTCATCTCTTCCCCCCAGGCCCAAAAGGAAATAACGAAAGAGTTCTATAGCTTAGTAAATCCCATGCGTTATAAATATAGACAGCTTTTCATGTGTACTCCAGAAAAAGAAAATAACCAAGAATGCTGAAAGCTACATTTATTTTGAATTGTTCTGGATGTTTAAAAGCCAGTGATTGTGTCCAGAAAGAAGTAGATCAGATGAGTAAAGTCAGATTGGAGTCTGGCATTTGGAGTTAAGCAGCTTTTCTCTGCTGTATACTGACATTTGCATTAATAGAGTGGTTTCTAATGGATTTCTTTAAAATATTGCAGTTCATCTAACATTTGGTTAAAAAATATTTTATTACTTACTTTGGAGAAATGATTGAGGTTGGTCTTATTCAAAATCCATGCTTTTGCCTCATTGCATGTGTTAAAAACAGTGCAGTGTGATTTTCCTAGTCAGGATGAGCCCTAAGCATACCATTTAGAAATACTGTTTATTGTTCTTATTATTCTTCTATTCGTGAGACTGGGTTAGAAAAGTGAAAATTATAAAAGAAAGAAAATGACACAATTCTTTTTGATGTCTCTTATTCCCATCCAATGGATTTAAATGTATTTACCAAAATGATAACTAGCTATATATTAAATTTCATATCTTGCTTTTAAAATTTTAATATTATATTATGAGCATTTTATGTCATTAAATTTCAAACATATGACCTTTTTGTGTTGACTTATTAGGAACCAAGTATTCTTGTTTATTTCAAAGGATTTTCTTTTTAAATTAAACCTTTTTGAAGCTCCCAATCTGCCTGCTGTATTAATCATGCCACAGGACTACCGCACAAACCTGAGCTGCTTTGGCCATTCGATCAAGTGCAGATATAATTAGGGTTTGAAGTGAAGGGATTTTGAGATTGAATTGCATTCCAATTTGAGGGCCAAAAAGAGAGGAAGGGTTGGAAAGCATAAATTTATTTAATTTTGAGCCGATAAAAAGTGCTTTCAAACACAATCCAGAACTTTCTCGTACTCTTCAGCGAGCTCTTCAGCCTTTCCTCCCCTCTATGTACTCCTAAGAGAATGGCTGTAATGGCTGTTAGTGATATGTTTGGAATTACTCCATTCTTATCTGCCACCACGCCTCCACCTCCACCCTCTGACTCCCATCAAAACTTGGCATCTCTGAAAACAGGGAAATATATCAAGGTATTAGAAGTTGTAAATGTTATGCATGCACAAAGTGAAAAATCAATGAATTTAGTAAAGTTAAAATTGTATGGGTTGCATCTTTAAAATCTTGAAGTACTTTGACATAAATTACCTCATAGCACATAAAGAGGATTCAGAGAGCATCTGCTGAGGGAGTGAGCACTAACCAAAGCTGTTTTACACCCATGAGAGAATAGAGGCCCAGAGAAGTTTGTGGTTTTCTTAAAATCATACACCTCTCAGTGAGAGGGGGGCAGCGTAGGCCCAGGCTTTCCATGTTAGCCCCAGTTGCTGGAGACTGGCTGACAATGACAAGACACTTAGGTAGCTTTTGTTATTTAATTATCACTTCTTTTCTTATGACCACTGTATGCATTAGGATTTATTTTTATGCTGCTTTATTCTTAGAAAATAAAAAGAAAAATCTTCCTTGAATGGTTGCAGTTTAACTTTTTTTGATGTTGGAAGGGAGCTCAGTGACAAAGGCCAGGGATTATTTTGCTTTCCCTTACCTCTTCCTTTGTCCATCCTCACCATATTACAATGAATCTTGTTTCAAGATTCCTTCTACTTTTTAGCAGGATTGACGTGTGGGGCCATATCCCGAAATGCAAAGCCTGATTTGATTAGGAACTTCTTTGTTTCAGGTATCTTGCATCAGAAAGTCTTTATAACAAGTGAGGGAGTGGATTTGGGGGTTCCTGGGGATAATTTTTGGTCTACACCATAGGGAAAATCTTGCCTTAATTAATTAATGCTCAGATAGAATATGAGCATTCTCATATGGAATCTAGTTTATCTTCATAATCAGCAAGATGATTTTCATCTTAAAATGCTTTAAAAATATTAAGCAGCATACACACACATATACACACATTATCAATTTCTGATATCTTTTTCTTGTTTTGATTAAATGTAAAGAAAATCCTAAAAGCAGAACTTAATAGTGTCAAAATTTCATGGGTTCCTAAAGAGTGAATATTTTAAGATGGTCGCACTGCAATTTTTTTATAAATAAGTTCAAAGAGCTTTTGTTTAAACAACAATTTGGTTAGTTAATTCAATAAAGAGGAAACTAAAGTGACATAAACATATTTATATAATTAAAAAATCATCATATACATTCAAAGTAAAAAGAAAAGGTACTGGTTTCCATATTACTTTTCCAAGCTCCCCTTTGGCACCAAATTGTACTTGACAGAGGTGCCCTGTCATTTTTTTCTTTTTTCTTTTAAATTAACTCCACCTCCGCTTGCCTGGAAACCAGAACCATTCTTTCTTTCTGATCTCTATTCCAATATCTGATTTTTATTGTCTACATGTTTTTATTGTCAAGCATTTTTTATTTACTACTTCTAACATCTTCTGTTTCTTTATATTGATCTCATCACTCTGCTAGCCTCTCTGTGTTTCTTTGTTGCGAGAATATCTCATACAAAAAAATATTGGAGGCCTTGGAACTCCCAAGTTCTAGTTTAAACAAATTGTCCACATTTATGTTACTGTTTATAACAGCAATGTTCTATAAGTAAATCCGAATGTCCATCATTTATTGGTTAAATAAGTTATGATATGTTCTAAAGTGGACATTTGTATAGCTCCCCCCCCCCAATTAATTCACATATGTCATAGGTATATATTGGATGACACAGTGAATTTTTTAATTAAAAAAAAGATTCTGTCACTGACATAGTGTCTTTCATCTTAAGATCAAAAAACATCTTGAAATATTGACCTATCACCATTCTTCTATTATACTCATTAAAATAATAACCACAACAGCTATTATGATTATTATGATTATCGTGCTTTCTGAGGTTATTAGCCCAGAGAAGCTAGTGAACAGAGCTGGCAAAGTACCCAAGTATTCTTGATGCTCTTTTCTTCCCCTCTTCATAGGGCTGTAGATAAAAACAACTCCTTTTCTCTTTTTTAACTTGCTGCAAATAATTACTTGTTTTACAAAAGAGGAATGTGGAAAATTATTCTCACTTGAACTAAAAGATAAAATTGAATTGCGTTTAAGAATAAACATCCAGTATGACCACAGTACTTATACATATAATTAAATTACAAAACAAAAATATCTTTTTAAATGATTTAGTGTCAGACCACAAAGCAGCCAGATGATCTCAACAACTTGAGCAGAAACTGCATATGTCATTTGATTATGTATCATAGTCTATAAAGTAAAATCTCTTTCAAAGCTTCATAAAGTTTTCAATTAAATTAATTATTATAATAATAGATGTGTCACTATTGTAAAACGGGATAGATAATAGAGTTTATCTATTAGCTTATCAGGTAAGACATCTCTAAGTAAAGTTATAATAGAATCCAAAGCCTTCTAGTTTACCTGCTGTTGAATAGATTAAATGATATTTGTGTAATCAATGATAGCACATAACAAGTAATTAAAAAATGGTTATGTCTTACAAATCACTGTCTTCTACTGTTACACTTTCAGCATTTCCTTTTCATGAGTTAGAAGAATAAGTAGTAAATTGTAATCTTGAATTATGGCTCTCTGACAATGGATTAAAAAAAAAATTCAGTCCTGTATTTTCTCCCATGTAGTTTATTCTTATGTAGAGACAGCGAGTCAGACACCTACAGAGAAAAAAAAATCTACTCTCAGTTGACTGCTGCAGTGAATTTGTGACTGTCTTTGTACTATGAAAATCTTTTGCATTGCTCCACATCATTTCTAAGGACCTATGAATCATGCAGTGAACTGAAAGTGTCTTATTTCAAAATTATTTGACACTGCACCAGAATGACATTTGAGCAGAATGTTCTTTGTCTACTGCCATAAGGGTACAGATGAAATTTTTCACTTATAAACGTAAGACTCTATGTGGATGGAAAAAATATTATATCTTTTATGAGGCTGAAATTCACTGTGTCATGATGAAAATTGAATAAAGCAATCTTAACTTCTTTTAACGTATTTTACTATCTGACTTTATATACTGATATAAAATTGTATTACTTGTAACAAAAGGTATTTATATGAGAGCATCTATTATTTACCTCTATTTCTAACCTTGTACAAGTATTTTAGGGGAACTAAATATAATTTTATATGCATATTTGCCTTATCACTACAGGTCAGTTTTATTTTTTAACCAAGAAATTACTGTTTTGACATGTTTGGGTTACCAATGCTATCATTTTATTTTATGAAACAGATTTGTAATCAAAGTCCAAGATGTGCAGAAGTAAAAAATAATGTTTAATCTAAGAAAGAATAATTGAAGCTTATTAGTCATGCAAGAAAATTCATGAAAGTTTTCACTTGAATCTGCCCTTGCCATGAGTAGACTTTCTTTCAATCTGTGCCCTTTTTTAGAGAACATTTAAGGAAATTTATAGGCAAAGAGTGGCAGCAGTGATTGCATATATGTTGTATTAAAGACCACGGAATTGGCAAACTACAACTGAAAAATATTGGGACAATTTCATTCAGACCATAGGAAACTTATTGAATAAGTTCTCTGATGCTCTTTTAAGAGCAATTGATACGAAAGCAAATGAATGCGAAGACTCCTTACATATTAATTAAGAGAATAACTTTTGTGGGTGTTCTCAGAACTCATTCAAGCCTTTATCAATCTGATCTTTCCTAGACTCTTTTTTTTTTTCTGGGAAATAGCTATTTGAATGAGGGTGGTTTATGTTTCTACAGATAAAAACATCTGTAGATTGTACAAAGTGTGGGACCGATTGTATTCAGGAAGATCTAAAGTAAAATACTTTCCAAATTTGAACTTTCTGAATTTTATCATGTTTTCTTAGCTATAATACATTTATTCAATATTTTATTGAGCAAAAGCTATATTCTAGAACTATTAAGTACTTAAAGGGAGAGACTAGAGAGATGAGACTGCCTGCTTCTGTGGATGTGGGAAAGAGAAACAGTACAATAAAGGCAAATATAATGAAGCTTTTAATGAAGGAAAACATATGACACTAATGTATGGTAGTTTATTATTTGATTAAAATTAAACAAGTACTCTTTTGTTTATAAAATACTCAATAGTTACTTTTTCATGTTAATATGGCTTCATTGAACTTACTAAGTACAAAGAAATTTCTAGTCTTTTTCTTTTCAATTGACCATGAATCAAAAGAATAAGGAATATTTGCATATTTTGCCAACTCTTTTCACTAACTTGCTTGGGTTTTATACCTGAGAGCATGACAATAATAATTAATAAAATTAATGATCATCTTCAAAGCAATTATTATAGTATCTGAGGTCAATGTTGCAATGTAACTAAACACATTTTAATGACTACCAAACTGGTATTATCTGGTGATAACAACAGTTGGTGACTCTTGCTTTTTCTATGCTTTTTCTATGGGAGAGTGTAAAGGAAAGATATCTGGCAACTTGTTTCTAAAGAGTCAGTCATCATGAACATGGACACAACATGGCCATGTGTCACCCTAGGAAACGTTGTTCACTTCTCTAGGTGCAGTTGTACATTTTGCTCTCCACCAGCCCCCTTCAGTGGCAGACTTGCTGTCGTTTGGGTTGTCACTTTCTCACAATAATGCTCTAAACTTCTCAATTTGAAGAATTTTGCAAATCTAGATCTTAGTTCCAACTTTTCTATTTACTATATGGCTACATGACCTTTAGTAATCTGTTGTAATTTTACCTTTTTTCGGTCACCTATAAAATCGATATACTTCTTTTGTGAGGGTGAAATGAGAGGATGTATATGAACATGATTTTGTAAACTTTAACAATGGCTGACACTTAATCAACATTAGCTATGGTTTATCACATGTGCATATATTGAGCTATGCCACTTGTC
>NW_011888789.1:7988448-7992793 GCF_000151845.1 Pteropus vampyrus
TGCCCTTTTTTAGAGAACATTTAAGGAAATTTATAGGCAAAGAGTGGCAGCAGTGATTGCATATATGTTGTATTAAAGACCACGGAATTGGCAAACTACAACTGAAAAATATTGGGACAATTTCATTCAGACCATAGGAAACTTATTGAATAAGTTCTCTGATGCTCTTTTAAGAGCAATTGATACAAAAGCAAATGAATGTGAAGACTCCTTACATATTAATTAAGAGAATAACTTTTGTGGGTGTTCTCAGAACTCATTCAAGCCTTTATCAATCTGATCTTTCCTAGACTCTTTTTTTTTTTCTGGGAAATAGCTATTTGAATGAGGGTGGTTTATGTTTCTACAGATAAAAACATCTGTAGATTGTACAAAGTGTGGGACCGATTGTATTCAGGAAGATCTAAAGTAAAATACTTTCCAAATTTGAACTTTCTGAATTTTATCATGTTTTCTTAGCTATAATACATTTATTCAATATTTTATTGAGCAAAAGCTATATTCTAGAACTATTAAGTACTTAAAGGGAGAGACTAGAGAGATGAGACTGCCTGCTTCTGTGGATGTGGGAAAGAGAAACAGTACAATAAAGGCAAATATAATGAAGCTTTTAATGAAGGAAAACATATGACACTAATGTATGGTAGTTTATTATTTGATTAAAATTAAACAAGTACTCTTTTGTTTATAAAATACTCAATAGTTACTTTTTCATGTTAATATGGCTTCATTGAACTTACTAAGTACAAAGAAATTTCTAGTCTTTTTCTTTTCAATTGACCATGAATCAAAAGAATAAGGAATATTTGCATATTTTGCCAACTCTTTTCACTAACTTGCTTGGGTTTTATACCTGAGAGCATGACAATAATAATTAATAAAATTAATGATCATCTTCAAAGCAATTATTATAGTATCTGAGGTCAATGTTGCAATGTAACTAAACACATTTTAATGACTACCAAACTGGTATTATCTGGTGATAACAACAGTTGGTGACTCTTGCTTTTTCTATGCTTTTTCTATGGGAGAGTGTAAAGGAAAGATATCTGGCAACTTGTTTCTAAAGAGTCAGTCATCATGAACATGGACACAACATGGCCATGTGTCACCCTAGGAAACGTTGTTCACTTCTCTAGGTGCAGTTGTACATTTTGCTCTCCACCAGCCCCCTTCAGTGGCAGACTTGCTGTCGTTTGGGTTGTCACTTTCTCACAATAATGCTCTAAACTTCTCAATTTGAAGAATTTTGCAAATCTAGATCTTAGTTCCAACTTTTCTATTTACTATATGGCTACATGACCTTTAGTAATCTGTTGTAATTTTACCTTTTTTCGGTCACCTATAAAATCGATATACTTCTTTTGTGAGGGTGAAATGAGAGGATGTATATGAACATGATTTTGTAAACTTTAACAATGGCTGACACTTAATCAACATTAGCTATGGTTTATCACATGTGCATATATTGAGCTATGCCACTTGTCTTATGTTCCTGAAGAATGTCAAGTCTCATTTGTCAGTACCATTCCAGTGACTGTAATGTACTGCCAGAATAAGAACAACAATGAAATTTAACTTTGGTCCAACTTTTTTGCCCCAAACGTCTCCCACTTACAACTGAAGAGAAACAAAATGTTAATGTGGTATATAGGCCTTTGCTGATGTCAGTCTATCTAAGTGGGGATGGTCAGGTCAGTTAATGTTAATTACATTAATTAAACTAATATTGTTTCCTTGACTCTACTATAAGTTCTGTAAAATATAGGGACTTGATCTTATGTTATCATCCACAGAGCTTTGCAAGTGCTAGGTTCTCAGGAAATAGTTCTTTAATGAATGGCTTTTATGTTAACCTGAAGAATATGGAGGGAGATTAAATCATATCTGAAATACATGACATTCTTTAAGTTTGTAGTTCATCGATCATATCCATTCCTTACAGGTGAATAATTTTGAAATTTATCAGTGAATACTTAATCTGACTCCTCAAATATTGTCTAGCTCCTCTTTGTTATATAATTAAACCACATTTTAAGGAATAAGTACAATCTAGCCATCTCTCTATAGCATGAATATTATAAGTGATTATTAAAATAAATTATGATTCATTCAAAATCTTAATAAAATTTAAGAATTTTATTCACTCATTTATATTCTCTGGAATTTCTAACATATAATTTAAAAGTACTTCCTCAAGCAGTTTTTACTTGCCTTGTAGGCGATCGAGGCCATATGACTTTAAAGCAGAATTTATCAGCTTCTCCCCCTAACTTACTGCTCCCACCCCATAGTTACTCTTATGAAATTAAAAGTAGGTGCATTTCTAACACTGACCGAAACTTTCTTCCTCTAATGATAAAATATTTCCCTGTGTTGAATATACTTAGTCACACCTGTCAGTAAGAAAGGAATAGACTTTCCTGCCTTCTGCTATGTCACCTCACATTTTCCATTTAGATTCTATTCACAAAAATCTTCTAAATTCATAATCTTTTCTACTTTGGTTACATTATATTATAGAAAATATAGACAAATACTACCCTATATCCTGTAGAAGTAAATCATGGATATTAATTGTTTATTGAGATGAAACAAAAAAATATCCATTTTATACATTTAATTATATTTAAATTCTTTTCAAGACAAATGGAGCATAAATTCACATTTTACAACAGTCCCTCATGGAAATCTCATTGTAATATCTTCCAGCTACTGATCTAAGTCACTTATCTGAAGGGGACTACTTAAAAGGGTGAAGGCCATCACAAGGAATGCACTATAGATTTAGAAAGCAGAGATGAATAATAATGTAAATGTCACCTGTGGTGTAAGAGAGCTATATCAGGCGTTTTGGCTATTGCACCTATAGCCTACATTAGGTATACTTTATTTTCTTATTGGCCTTGTGTGAAATGACTCCTGTAGACTTTTTCGCTCTGAGTTCAATTAAAGGTTCTTTAAAGTGCTCATCTCTAGCATTATATGGTGGTCAGCTTTAATGAGTGCTCAGAAATACTCTCATTATATTCAAGGCTTTTGCAAAAGGCTCCTGTCTCAATCAATTGTTTAACCTTCTTCAAAGCAATTAACATAAGAATAAAGGAGATTAAATTAAACTTCTAGGCTTTGGTGAAATTAATTAATATCACTTTACCAGTAGAGACAAGAAGAAGATAGCCATTTTCATCCTTTTATTTGAAAGAGATTATCCCATGTGCAGCAAACTAGTGCAATGTTAACCCACGCTGATTATAGTATCTTTTAAATCTGTTTATTGCAAGAGATTTTTTCATAATTTTAATTGCTCAAAATTAACAAGTTTCAATTCATTGGTAATTGAGCTGGGTAAAACTTGGCTATTAAATTTAGACAACTGCTTGAGTAAAATGAAAATTGAAAACTATATTTTGTAAATGGCATAGAAAAGGAAGAAGTAAATATTTACACTGTTAGATAATAAGCTATCAGTTTTGGACAAATAATGACTAATTTATATTTTCACATTTATTCTTGTACAAAAAAAAGCTGAAATGTCTTGTAGCCATCATAGTTTTCAGAATGTAAATGCCAACAGTTTAAACGCATTAATGGTTTAGTAAATTCTTAACAATATATGTAATATATGTCAATTTTCTAGTAGTTATAATGTTATAAAGGAAATGTAACTTTTCAAAATTGGAAATAGCTTCATACCCTTATTTTATGGCCAAATAATCATCTTAGCATAATAATTTTAGTTGTCTTTCTTGAAAAAAGTAAACATTTAGCTCAAAAACACTGTCACTTTAATTTTTACTCTAATACGCTGACAAATTTAATTAATTCTTCTCCCCTTCTTGCCACTGTAGTATGATATATAAAAGATACCACACTACTATTTGGGATTAATTCGACTACTTGGGCACTTGTTACCAAAATCACACACACACACACACACACACACACTCACACACACTCACACTCACACTCACACACACACACACACACATACTTTCCGGCTTTATTGAAATATAATAAACAATTAGTTGCTTCTGTTTACATTGTATAATTCAATGAGTTGTTTTTTCAATTATAGTTGACATACAATAATATACCAGGTTCAGTCGTATAGCATAGTGATCAGAGATCCACATAATTCGCAAAGCTATCATCCCTAATCTAGTACCCCTCTTCCCCCTTACATATTTATTTCATTATTAACCACCTTCCCTATGTTACACTCTACATTTCCATGTCTATTCTGCAACTATCCATTTGTACCTCTTAATCCCTTTGCCTTGTTTTTTGTTTCCCCCCAACCCCGCTCCCATCTAATAGCCCTCAAAACATTCTCTGTATCTAT
>NW_011888789.1:7992843-8036369 GCF_000151845.1 Pteropus vampyrus
AAATAGCTTCATACCCTTATTTTATGGCCAAATAATCATCTTAGCATAATAATTTTAGTTGTCTTTCTTGAAAAAAGTAAACATTTAGCTCAAAAACACTGTCACTTTAATTTTTACTCTAATACGCTGACAAATTTAATTAATTCTTCTCCCCTTCTTGCCACTGTAGTATGATATATAAAAGATACCACACTACTATTTGGGATTAATTCGACTACTTGGGCACTTGTTACCAAAATCACACACACACACACACACACACACACACACACACACACACACACTCACGCACACTCACACTCACACTCACACTCACACACACACACATACTTTCCGGCTTTATTGAAATATAATAAACAATTAGTTGCTTCTGTTTACATTGTATAATTCAATGAGTTGTTTTTTCAATTATAGTTGACATACAATAATATACCAGGTTCAGTCGTATAGCATAGTGATCAGAGATCCACATGATTCGCAAAGCTATCATCCCTAATCTAGTACCCCTCTTCCCCCTTACATATTTATTTCATTATTAACCACCTTCCCTATGTTACACTCTACATTTCCATGTCTATTCTGCAACTATCCATTTGTACCTCTTAATCCCTTTGCCTTGTTTTTTGTTTCCCCCCAACCCCGCTCCCATCTAATAGCCCTCAAAACATTCTCTGTATCTATCAGTTTATTTCCGCTTTTGTTGTTGTTTGATATGTATATATTTTTAAGTTGACCAGTGAAGTCAGTTAAACAACTTTTAATTCAATAAGTAGTGAGTAATGACTGAACTGCAGGCTCAACCTACCTCTCTAGTCTCACTTATTCACTTCCTTGAGTACAAAATAATAAGGTCAAATATTCTTGAGTGAAAACATGCCTGTTTTGATTAGAATGAAGGGAGTTTTTGCTAATGAATTTGTAAGTATATTTACTCCCATGAGCTAAATATCTAACTCCTGAAAGTCATTACCTTGATTTTTTTCTAATCTCTTAGAGATAAGGAAAATTTGATTACTTTCAGAATAATAAAATGCCATATTATTTACACATTGAGGATGTCATTTTGTAAATTAACTTGTGACATTTTACTCTTGTTAATCCCTCATATTTATCTTTGATTATTTAAACTGTGAATTAAAGTAATGAGTTGAATTGGGTACAGTGTCTAATATAATTACCACATCTTTAGTGAAAGGTTATTGTTAATGTGTCTGATGATTGGTTGACTAGAAATCCTCTCCAGTTTTACATTTTTAGAATGAATGCACTGTGAATGGAATGGTAAATCCACTAATTTAAGCCATATTAACCATGCACGTAGACCTGGGGCGACCAGTTTCCCCTGTTTGCCCAGGACTGCGGGAGTTCTCAGTACATGGGACTTTATGTTTTAAAAGTGAGACTGAGGATGCTGAGGATGCTGGACTTTTAGTGATAAAACCAGAATGTCCCAGGCAAGTGGTATGAGCACATCAACCTACGTAGCTCACTGTACAATGTAATTCAAATGATCCAGTTTTGGAGCCATCATCCAATTTGCCCCTATAAGAATATGATTTTTATGAACATGTAGATTTAGCCACCAATGACTAAGATAAAGGATTTTGCTTACTGAAGGAGACAGATGGTGTAGATTCCCAAGATGACGTTAACAGGATAGTAAACATTTATCGAATCACAGGACCGAATCTTTTGGAGATTTAGCCAAAGATAACTTTCTCTGAATCCTTTCTTAATATCCTTCATCATGGCAGAATTTACTGCCCTCCCTTCCCCCATTCACCGCCCCCACCCTCCCACACCGCAACGTGCCCTGTACCAAAGTTTATTATAGTCCTGGTAAACTTCGCTATTTATTTGTCTCCATCCGCTAGACTTTAAGCTTCTTTAGGAGGAATAGAAGCCTCCTTTTATTTATCTTCATATCCACCCCAGCATCACGTATGTTTAATGAATGAATGAACTATGTATTTTCTTCTGTTCAAAATAATACAATAAAACACATGGTATTTGTTATCCCTATTTTACTGATAAGGAACTCAAAGATCCAAGATGTTATGTAACAAGAATAAGAACATAATGTTAATAAATGATGAAGCCAAAGATGAAAAATAATATCTGTCTGGTTACAAAGCCCATTCGCTTTCCATTACTCTGTATTAAATAACACTGGCCAATGTTGCTACTTGGAAGACCCCTCCTTTTAGGGAAGAAAGTAGAATCAGCAATACAAATGAAGACCATGTCAGTCTTGTCATGAATACTGATTAGGTTTTATTGATGACCTGCATAATAGATTTTATAGGTAATTGCTGTGGAAAAGAATTGACTATTGTACATTACAATTGGTGCTGGTATGTTTAGATAAATCAGAATGTATGCTACAGTCAGGCAAATAAAGCAAAAATTCTATATCTGTTCAATTTTGTCACCAATATACTTTTTTTAGACACAATGAAGTGGCTCTACCTTAAAACATTCTTTATTAACCCTAATTGTCTGTGTCCTCTTCCTTATTCTGCATCTTATCTTATGTATTGCATCACTTCATTTTTTACTTATTAACTGGGAACCAAAGATAATAAAGTATGTCAATATTATATAGTAAGATAGCATAGACCTATGTGAAGAATATATTTATACTAGCATCTTTTCCTTCTACAAAGTAATGTAAAAGTAATTAAACAAAACAAAACAAACAAAAAAAGAGTTTCCCAGCTGCTCGGAAAACATTTGCACATAAAGCTTTATTAATAATTAGCTCGTGGTATATTGTCACCATAGAAATGCTGTAATTCAGGCAAATTCAGGATGTTCATAGGAAACTAACACATATATGACTTCAGTTTATAGGACATGAAAGCAGTGACACATTTATTAAGGTTCATTAAACAGATATGATAGTGACATTAAAGACATCACAAAATATTTGCCAGAAATTAAATGTTAAATATTTCAAATCCTCAGTGCAAAATGAGATAGAACATATAAACATGACACAGAGTAAATAGCATTCTTTGAGTCAGGACCTACTGTGTGCAAGTTCCTATATTCCAGGAGTGTATTAATGAAAATCATGATTATATAGAATTAAATTTGTTAATATTCTCATTTGTTATATTTTACATTCTGAAAAAATTGATTATAGATGAAATGTGTTGTCAGTGAAAAAAATTACTGAAAAGAGTTTGCCTTTAAAGTAATCTAAATTGTTAGTGTAATACTTTTTTGTAAGTAATAAGGTAATTTGGACATTATGCTATTTTTATTCTACTAAGAAGCCCATTCATGCGCATTAAGCAAAATTGATAAATATTTAGATTTTCAGCACTTTAACTTAAATAATTTTTAGCACTTTCACTTTAGTATCAATGCCTTGCTTATTTACATATTAGGAGAAATTCACCTGTTTTATATCCATCAATAAGACAAGAACCTGAGAGCTACTGAGGAGAGTCATCTGTTTTACTCAGTCAAATTGTATAAGAAGTCTGGAAGAAACCCAAGATAACATCTTGTTTAGCCCTTACTATTAGGCTAGTAAATACAAAAAGGCAGTACTCTATATTCATATGAAAATAGAACTTATGAAAGTTAAACAATAGATTTATACCCCTAAGAAGTAAACACCTAACAGCCGCAATTGCATCTCACTATTTAAAGCTATGTTCTCTAATACACTTCCAAAATGTTTATGCATTTTTTTAGCTTTGTTTTTTCTCTTAAAATTTAATTATACTACTATCTTGCATAAATCCATAAGTCTACATTCATTATTTAATATATGTGTAATAAATTTACAGTTATATACAAAAATACACAGTGAACATAAAATAGTCAAATGTAGGATTGAAGGATTACCTGAATCTAAACCATAAATAACAAGTGGGCTTTTGATAAAGTATTTCAAGATAGTTTTTCAATTTAATTTAATAGATCTTGAATGCTTATTTATTTATGTCTCAAGTCAATTCTAAGGGTTTCATATTTGTCATCTAAATAAATTCTCATAACCACCCTAAGAATTATATTCTATTACTAATCTATTACTCTTTTAAATGAGGAAATAGCTTTACCCAAGCTAGTAGCAGTAGATCCCCAGCAATCTGCTTCCAGAGTCCCTATGCTTAACTACAACATCAAACTGTTACAGAAAAATTCAAGAAATGTAATAAAATTTAGACTTAATGCCTTGAGAGAGATATATAGTCTTCAAGTGAATTAAGACAGACAGTGCAAAGAATTTTGCAGTTCTTCGTAGTTCAATGTAGTTCAGTAGTTGAGAATTTCACAGTTCAATGTGGGAAGAGAAAAAGAGAGAGCATGAATGCCATGTACACAGTATCCTATCCAGTTAAACAAATCGAGGGAGATCTTGAGTGAAAGTTAGAATTTTGAAAAGTAAAAATTGGTGGAGTAGAAAAAGTATTCCCAGGTTCATAGGCAGAAAGTTTGCAGTCATTTTTTCACACAGCAGGAATATAAGTAATTTCAAGCAAAGCACATTTGGGATAGAGGAAAGATAAGATTGGAATTATAGTTAAGGCCTTACTATAAAGGAGTTGAGATGCTAGCTAGGTTAAAGAATCAGAACTTAATTGGATAAGTAGTAGAGACACTGTGATTATATGTTTAGCAGGGGAGATTGGAGCATTTAGCATGTTAAGATTAACTGAACAGATTGTAGAAAAATAATATATTTAGAGAATATAAACATAAATATATTTTCTCCAAAGGAAAATGCTTAACCTAAAACTTGAATAATGTACTTCATTCTACCATGTAGAACTGTATATTTCAGTTATTTCCCATTCGAATAGACTATTTATTGTTCTTTTTATTTTTTAGTAACTCTTTACATGCTTGCAAATAGTTATTTTCCACTTACTATCTCTTTTCATGGAAAAAAAATGCAGTGCATTGACATCCACAAGAATTTATTTTCTGTCTTTAAAATAATTTATTTCTAAGCATCTATGGTTTCTTTCCAATCATCCTAAATAAAGAGCTAAGATAGAATATAATACATTAATGTGAATTGAATTCATTAAGTCCCAGTCAGTGACTGGAAGCATTTGATAGTGTGCCAAAATTAACTTGAATTCTCTTTTCCATTTACCACTGTTTGAACTGTAGTGTTGACATGGTAGAGAAAAATCCAGGTAGGGAGGTATGGTCAAATGGCTCTCCTACAAGGGTCAGTTTTAGGCACATGATCATGTTTATGAGTGTCCCATCATTTCTTTAACAATTCAAAAATGTGTTTTTTAAAATAGGGACTATCATACTAACCTATCGTGCCGACATAACAAAAAGATGTGTTTCTTCCGTGCTTGGACAGGTCACACCCTAGTTACCATGTCTGGAGATTAACAGCAGATACACTGCTATTATTTTCAGTAATAGCATCAATACCTAATTTAACTCCACTCACAGCAGATCTTTTTCTCTCCCATTACTATCTGAAGCATCATTTTACTTGTTTCCACTTTTTTTTTTAAAGTTTTTCCAAGAGTAACTTTTTTGTTGTTTGTTTTGTTGTATTTTTAACTCATTTTAACAGATTACATCCGTTAACTTGTTGAACATTGAATCCTTTGAGTTCATTATAGCTTTTGCTTGTTTAATTTATATCTAGAATCATACACAGGTATCCTGACCCCAGTGAATCAAATGAATGACAGGCGGGCAGATTTGTAATGATTAAATTGACTTTTTTTCTTTTCTTTTCAGCATGTTATTCTCTTACTGTGTAACTGGCTAGTAGTACCACACTCTGATTGTTCTCCTTTATATATGATGATATTTTCAATCCAAAGTCATAGACTTGAACATATTCTAGTATTCTTGAGAAAAGAATTACTTTGTAATGTGAGAAAATACCATTTTCTTTTTATAACACTTCCGTAACCTTACTGAACATTATGCATCTTAGAAAAAAATTATAATCCTGTGATTGATATTATTTAGGATTATACTGATAAAATAATCTCGGTCTGAAAATAGATAGGAAACCTAAGTTTTACACCAAGCAGCAGTCACCAATTGATTTGTTATTACAAGTACTACCTGTAGAAAGTATTTACTCTGGAACTTACTTATCATATATTGCTAGTTAACATCCTATTTGTAGCATTTTTATTACTGGCAGAGAATCTAACTTTAGCTTTGGATACTATGGTAATGCTATCAGTCTATACCCACTCATTAATTGCCAGATATTGACTGGATAAATAAATACCTCCATGGGATATCCATACACTGTTTGCTTATTTCAAGAGTCACATGGGAAGAGCCACAATTTTAGTCAAACTTCTTTACAGTGGGTGAGAAAACTGCTGTCTACAGGAGTTAAAAGACCTCCTCAAAGCCATGAACTTGTTAGTGGAAGAACTATTGGACTCAGTTGCTCTGTCTCCCAAGTTCAGTGTTGTTGTCATTATAGTTCTCATATTCTCTAGCAAACCTCGAGTCCTTAAGTTAGGCAAGCAGAAAATATTTAATGCAGAACACTAATTTGAGGAATCAAATTAAAAATTACAACCAATGCAGAATGTTCTCATTAGTTAGGTCGGAATTTTGTGATTTAAAATTGGGATTTAAAAAAATGAATTTAGTGGAACACATGTTAATAAGAATACTATAAAAAAAAATTTAAATAGGGAAATTGTTTCGTGGGCAGAGTTTGGCAATTATTTTCCATTCCTGGAGATTCACAAAGCACTTTTAGCATATATAAGTGTGAGAAGTCCTAAATTAAAATAACCTACTTACTTTTTAAGTCTAATGTTTCTCAAAAGGTTTGCCAATAGTTTTTATTTCTTTCTTTCTTTGAATACCTACTTACTTTTGGAGATAGAGTTCTTATCAAAATTTAGACTAAACACTAATGAATAAACAAAAAGAGAATCTTAAAACACAAATCTTATATACTTCTTTTTGCTTCCATATTTCTAGTAATGTAATGAGAGCAATAATACCTATTATTCTTTGATTGTGTTAAAAAATTACAGTAATTGGATGATTAGTTCCTTTCAGAATAAGGTATTTTTTTTTCTTAAGTTAGAGCAAAGTAAAAGTTGTAGTTACTATATTAAAATTTTGGTTTTTGATATGTAGTTTTGTGAGACTGGTTTCCAATATGACACTACTAAAAAGAGATTTTATGACGCTTAAAAGATGTAGTAAGTTTATTAAAATTTAGTCATAAGTGGAATAATCTTGTAACATACCATCAGTTGTATAACACCTGCTTCTGATGCCTCCTTTTACTTTTCAGGATAGTTTGATTCCTTTCTAGAAGTCAAATCTCATGCTGCAGAGCTATATGGAAGACTGCCTCTTGGAATACTTCTAACCATGGGGAAGGCAGCAGGTGTTATTTCCCAAGTGTATAGTCCCCCCTCCCCCATATATAAAATATTAGAATAATAAATAGTTATGGTAAGGCTTATGGAAATTAAAATGCTATAAATTTATAATTTATATAAAATTTATGTAGGAAAACTTCTTGTTCTCCTTTAAGCAACTCTCCTTTGTCATAACTTAGTTTAGAATAAAAGTATGTACCTTATCTAAACTGATTTATAGAGCACATATTTTGATGGATGTCTAAGGGAATTCATAATCTTTAGAACCAAAAAAAGCTTAATAGCAATGTCACTATACATTTAGTATAATTTATATTTACCTTATTATCTTTATAATAATAAGTAGTATATCATAGCCAGTTTGAGCAGGCAACTTTAATTTACATCTATTGGTTAAAGGCTTTAGGGGTTGTTTATACATCAAGAATTCTGACTTTTGAAAATTAACTTTAAATTTTTGGATCAGCTCCATAAAGAAACATACTTTTGTTAAGGGCAGACAAACTTGAGAGAGAACTTTGCCATCTCTGTATTTATGACCAGAAGCCAACAGTCGATTTCCATGTTTATTTACTCTTTGTTTTAGTGTGTTGTGTCAGTTGACAGTATTCAGGGCTTGTGTTGATGTAAATTGCCATAAAGCAAGGAAACACAGGCTATAGAACTGTCAGGGAAGCTCAGCACAGCAGAACAGCACCATTTAAGAAAAGCGTTTGCAGAAAGGTTCAGCGTCAGTCTTTAGAAATTGACTGTAAATGCAAATTGGCCTCAACTTCACAGTCTCTAGAACAAAAGAGATGGAAAGTGAGGAACCACAAAACAAACTGAATGCACTTTTAGGCATATCCGCTTTCGTGAAGACAAAAATAGGATTCCATTTGTCCATTCACAATAGATATTCAGACTCGACATTCCGCTATCCCGTGTTTTATTGGAGCCTGCAATGCTCTGGGGAGAAGGGTTGCCTCATTCTAATTTATCTTGATGTTTCTCCTCCTTCCTACGCAGGGAAATCTTCCAACCCTCCCTATGTTGTAGAGTAAGAAGGAAAGGCTTTCTCTGAAGCCAGTCTCTTCTGTTTCCTTTGTATCTTTATGCTGATGAAATGCTGTTATGTGTTTTTATTTACGTTTGGATATTGCTAGCGTCTCCTTCTGACTCATCATGTGCTGTAGTCAGGAACCTGCTCTAAATTCTTGTTACAAAACCTTGAGCTCTTCTAATTTGCTTCATGAATAAAAATGCATACTAGAATACCTGGGTCAGAGGGACAAGAAGAACAAACCAGAAAGTACTTCCTGTTTTTATTTTTGTCATGCCTATATTCAGACCTCCTTAAACATCACCAACATTTAAAGAATTATTTTACTTAAGAGAATATTTGATTGCTACAATTTTTGCTGTTAATTTGTCTCATCAAAAAAGAATGATTTTCTTTTTGCTGTTCCAAGAAGTACTCCACTTTTAAATAAAGTGGTAAGAAAGAGAGTGATTTTAGCAGAGGTTTACTTTTTCATCTGTACTGGTAAGTTATGCATATTGACAAATGGCTTACATTTTATTGAAACTGAGGTGTCCTCATCTTCTATGTGTATTTTTCTGCTTTCTCTCTTTAAATATTTTCTATTTAAAAAAAAAAAAAAGAGTGGTATTATTTGCGGAAATAATTCTAAAACACCATTTTTCATAATAACATTTTCTTCACATATGCACGGGGAGAGCCTTCCTAACTAATTCTCAGAATTGAACAACTTTAGTCAATGCTTAATATTGATTTTTTTCTTTTGACACCTCATTAATTTGAACATTTTATTGTGAGATATCTAGTAAATTAGTTATGAGAGCAGAGAGGTAATTAGGAGGTGGTATAAATTTTTGACAGTTTTGACACTACTGACCTTTTCAGGAAAAACAAACATACACATACCCTAGTTCAAGGTGAATTCAGTTGATAATTAAATACGATTTTTACTAACTACTTTTGAATTTGAGATACTTAGAGATCCACCTACAGTTGTAAGGAATATCACAGAGAGATCCCATGAACCCTTGACTGTGTCCCCTAGTGGTAATGTCCTCCAGAACTATAGTATAATATCACAAGCAGGTATAGAACCTCAATTCAGTCAATATACAGAACGTTTCCATCACCGCAAGGAATATGGCTACTAAAGAGCAATTAAATAGATTTTGAGGAGAATCCTATCCCTAAATCCTTTAGTACTAAATAGTCTTACACCTGGACAAACTAACAACAGGGTTTATGGGAAACATGATTTGACTAGGGGTCAATAAGCCTGAATTCCGTTCTCAGCTCTACCACTATAACTGATTTAATCACATTTTGGAAGTCAGCAGCCTCCTTGTGCCTTAATTTATTCTTTTGTAGGGACTTGGTCTAAATCAGTGACTCTCAACTAGAATGTGAGGGATATTTCCTTTTTTCATGAAGATTTGTCAGAATCTTGGGTTGTAGGGGTTTCTCAGACACAGCCAAATCCCTTTCCTTGCATACCTCCACCTCTGCCTCCACCTTCATCACATGCACATTCTGATTTTTTTGCCCCTAGACTTCCAAGATTTCAACTTCCCATCCTCCATTGAGAATTGTTTATGAAAACAATTAAATACGTCACTAGTAAGCTGTAGGTATAGTTTTCCAGCAACTCATTGCAAGCATCTCTAAGGTACTTTTCAACTTTAAAATATTAAGAAAAAGTATCTAAAGAACATGAAAAAAAATTTTCCTACATAATAGCATCCAGCTGATGACTCATCAGAGTGGAGAAAATTTGCTCAATCTATGGGCCAAGTTCAGAGTGGCATATGAGGAAGGTCTCTTCCAAGAGGGATATTAGAAAAAGGGGGGCTGAGGAAGTGTATTTCTCACTGGGGAATGGTCCTGCAGAAACTGAATCACCTAGATTGAGAACTCTAAGAAAATGACTCAACCAGCTTAATAATTTGACAACTGTCTGATGCCTAATTTATAGTTTGGTTGTTTGTTTTTTAATTTCAGGACTAGGTTGCTTTCTCTATAACTTTGATGTCTTCTCTTTAAAACACATTTATTATATATTTTTTTTTATGTAAAAGGAAAGACACAGTGTGTTTTTATCATTATAATTGCTGTCTTGAATATTTCTTTCCAGGATCTAGTCTAGGCTGTTGAACCTCCTTAGTTTTATACTTCTGGTTAGTGCTATCTCCTTAACCATGGCAGATTCAAATTAACAATATGACTCTATTTCTTTCCTTAAGGAGCCAAAACATATGGAAAAAAGAAAAAAAATAGTTTCGAACTACATACCTAATTCATATTAGAATGTTGGGGGAAAAAAGAAATGAGTATGAACTGAAAACCAAACAAAGAAGTAAGGGGGAAAAAAGGAAATAAAGTAAATAAAGTTTTTCTATATCCCATCAGAGATGATACATAAAAGAGAAATCGAGGAAAGCCAGAAACAATAATATAGTCTCAGAAATGACAACTAAATGAAATTTTTGGACTCACACTAGAATGAGTGAAATCAGAGAGAGAGAGCACAAAGTGATGAGGAGAGAAAAGTATTGGTCCGTGTGTCAACCTCCAGGTTTAAAATAACTCAGAAGATATCAAAATTCCTTAGTCAGAACAAGATTATTTGTGGCACACTTGATTGCAACTTAAGAGACATAAAGATCTAAGGGAAGGTGATGTAAACCTGGAAACTTGCTTTCAAGAAAGATCCTCTAATTCTATAAGGCAAGTGACACAGCTGTCCTAGGAGATGAATTGCCAGCTCTACAGTAATGCACTGAGGAAGGTCTAAGTGAGAGAGCCCCAGAGACTGTGAAGGCAGACCAGCTCTGTGCTTGAGAGCATCCAGTAATGACTCATAGGAGGTAGAGGAAAATGTGCTCAATTTATGGGCATGTTCAGAGTGGTACATGAGACAAATCATTTGATATTAATGATACAGTGATACCACAAAGGGCAGGAAGTATAGCCAGTTACCACTGAAGTAAAAAACTGATTTATATTAACCCATTGTCTGAATCTGGATGCAAGAGCCTTATAATCTTGATTGTGAATAAGTGCAGATTCAGGAATCTTTGAGATTATTAAAATTCTTGAAAAAAAATCCCGATTTCTATAAAGATATATAAACCACATTCAACCATCTTCAGCATACCACTGAATAGTAATAATATAGAAAAGACAGGATGGATCATTAGCAAAGAAGAGGAGACGGGAAGCTATAAAGAATAGGTAAAATCTGAAATATCGTTACCAACATTACAGTAAAGAGTGAAACAGGATTGTTCTGCTATCATCTGTGAGAATTTTAGACAAGCTATTTTCAAATGAAAGCAGGTAGATAGATGACGGATGGGTAGATGAATGGATGGATAGATGGAGGTTAAAGTGGTTATGTGCATTGAAAGATATAACAAAGCACTATTATCTAAAATCACTTGAATTTATTCTAAAAGGAAAAAAGAAACAAAGGGAAAACCGGAAACCACATATGGGATTAGCAAAGCTGAGCATGAGCCTAAACACATGGTGAGGAGGAAGAGCTATTAAGGAAGTTGTCAAACTAGACAGATGATCTATTACCAGTGGAAACCAAGAAGCTCAAAACCATTAGCTGAGATTGTAATCCCCTCAGGCAGAGCTGGGCTCTGAGTGCCTGGGGAGAGGATCAGAATCCATGTATTGCTTCTTACATGACGGTCATGAGAACATCAGTAGGTCCAAACCATAAACTTTTATTGTGAAAGATGGGGCAAATCGTTAAATTTAAGATATTCCTAGCTATAACTGGCCTGCAGCTCAGGAGTACTTAAGAGTACAAATAAGCCCTTTTTACAAGGGTGCTAATTGTGCTAGACTTTTATGATCAAAATATGTCAACAAAAGACTATTTTAAAAAGAATGCATTGTGAGAATTTTGGAGAGGAGGGGAGCTGGTACCATTGCTTTTATAAAGGATATTTTTAGATCTTTTATGCCACCTCTATCCCTGACTCATTTTGATCAGAAACAGTATGTTAATGTGTTTAAGAACGTGAACTGAACACACACTGCCTAGGTTTGATTCTTGCCTCCACGTCTTTATTATCGATGCAGCTCTAAATAATTTACTTAATGTTTTGGGGCCTCTGTTTCCTCATTCATAACATAGAGATAAAAATAACATTTAAATCATGATGTTCAGAGGAATTATATGTAAAGCACTTTGGAAGTGTCCGGCACACAGCAAACACCACCACCCCTAAACATGTATTTTCCTATCTCTGTCACTTCCTTCTATTATCTTTGAAGCTACACGTGGGTCTGCATTTGCAGAAGCATATTCACAGGCCTATGGGCAAAGATTGATACGGGGTGGGTACGTAGCTGTAGCAGGAGAAGAGGAAAATGGGCTTTCCCAACATCCTGCCTAATTCTTACGAAGAAAATAGGAATTAGCTTTGATGCTATATAGGAAGGAAAACTATGAGATGGCAGAACAAGCAAAAAGCCAAAAAAAATTTTTTAATGAAAGAAAAAGAAAAGAAAGAATTGCGACTAAAATATTTATAAAATTTAAAGAGCTAAGATATTTGGTCCTTCAGGGCTCATTATAATTTCAAATACCGTGTAGCTTTTTCCACCTTTTCCACTCACCCCATAATGCTATGCCTATAACCAGTTTCTATTAACTAACATTATACCCATCTTTCAAAGCATTGGACAAAACTGTCTTTATTCTCAGCTACAAGGATTTGCTGAAGGCTGCTTTCCATAAAGGTCATTTTTGAATTTGCCTTACCTTCCTTATTATACTGTAAACTCTTTAAGACAAAAATTGTATTGTTATTACCATTTATTATTTTTAATCTTCACCTGTTTACCTCCCCTGTGCCCAATCCCAACCCTTTGTTATAGTATGTACACAAAATATATTTGTTGAATTATGATAGAATCTGAAATCTATGCAAGGATTTTCACTCCCTGGTAAAACTCTCAGAAAATATTTTTCCAAGCCCCAATAGACTCAGTGTAATGATAGTGACAGCTTTTCAACATTATTTAAACAATATATTAAGTTATATATTAAAACAATTGCTGTGTTAGGTTGTTAATAAAGATAAGTGAATGTTTTCTTCTCTGTTAGATCAGTTTGATTCTCAGTGATTTTTTGTTTCTGTTTTTATTATACTTCTGAAACCACAGCTTGTTGCTGGTTCATCTATTAGGCATTTGAAATGTTGAATTACTCTGCATCGCATTTGTTCTTGTATTGTCTAAGCTCTAGTTGGCCTCCTAGGGTCGTCACACCATAATCTTAAACACAACATGTGCCTTGTGGCCCAGATGTTTTCCAAGAGGGCGTGCTGCAGCCAAGAAAAGCAAGATACTATCTTGAATACCCAAAGGGGTTGATATGACTAAAAAAGCAACCGTATAGCCAACTGTATAGCTGTCCAAGAAAAAGTGAGCTTATTATTTGTATAGTTGGAGTTTTCGTGATCAAATAGTAGAATTCAAAAAAATTTTTATGATAAGACCTTTCACTTCACAGATTCTTATAATATCTGCTTTTCTAGTGTGGACTTGGGTGTTTGGCAGTTTGTAGATAAAACTAGGATTATAGCAACAGCAAGAGAATTCAAAAAAAAAAAAAAAAAGGAAGTATTCATGGACTGTGTATTGTTTCTCCATAAATGTGACATGATAAAAATTACCTTTCTTTCCTAATATTTGCAAGCAATGTACAGTGTAAACAAAGATTGCTCTTAGAACTGTACTTTAGACTGAAGCAAGTGTGAATAAACTACTCTGGTTTTTGTCTCTATTTTTCTCCTGACAAGATTTGTGGTTTTATTTTTGCAGGGAGCAGGGATACCTGCATTTATGTTTTGGGTTTTTTTTAAATAGCTAAATTATATCTTTTTGTGGGTAGTGCTGCTTTTGCCTTACATACTTATTCACAAAGAAATGACGTAGTAACATCACATTTATGTTTTCATTTATTATTAACTGCTTCACATCTTTTTTATATAACAATATAGCTCTTGGTCATGAGTATCAAACCCTAAAGAACTGTAAAATTTCATGTGTGTGTTATGATAATGCCCTAGTCGAACTTTTCCTACCTCTTGCTTCTGAAAATGTTTTGGCTTCTTTTCTAATCTTAGTAGCTTGAATTATAACATTGTCTGGCCTAGTCTAGGAGAGGAGAACCAATAGGAAGCTGATTTGGTTTTGGGGTCTGTCTAGGACTTTAGGTATATTTTAGGAAAGATGGTCTGAGATGCCACTGCCCTTTCTGAGCCAAACTTTGATACACCCTTAACTCTGAGATCCTGGACACAGTATTATCTTGAATGAATTAGGCTTCAATACAGCTAGCTACTCAATGCTGGTTTAAATCCCATGCTTTTCAAATTTTTTTAAAGCATCTGAATCTTTGTTTTCTCAAGGTAAATCCTATTATCTTATTTTAAAACAAGAAAATTCGATTTCCTCTTGTTGAACTAATTATGGGACCCCAAGAACCCATAATTCCACTGGCCCTATGTTCCACTTATCTTCTGCAACAGCCCCTGAGTCAGCTTTAATGACTCCTCAGCTCACCCAGCGCCGTGCGAAAACATCTGCTGTATTCCAGCCAGACTGGACCTACTGTATTTACCTGTTTAATATGGCTGGACCTTCCTGGCCATGTGGGCAGTGAAAAAAATGGGGATCCAGAGATCGCTAATTGCCAAGTGCCACCTGCTGCATTACCAAGAGGATCCGTTTCACTTAACCCAACATTTTAGGCCCTGTTTGATTTTCTTTAGGCTCTGAAGCTCTGAGACAGTAATAGTCTCTAAAGGTTTGGGGCTCCAAAGAATTAAAATTACTACCCCTAGATCTCCCGGTGAAGATAAACTCCACGGCCCTTTAAAGAAAACATGGAAGAATGAACACAGTGACCCCTTTTTCCCCTTTTAAATAACAATAATACTCTTGAGTAGAATGACTCTTTGTCAGGGCTCTTGATGCGTAGGCTGGGGTGGCCACCGCAAAAAAAGGAATTAGGAATTTAAGATGATTTTTATCTTATTTTATATTCCTAGTAGGAGTGTCTGACTACTATCTGATGGATATCTTTCTGAAAGTTACATGGAAATCTAGTGATTTTGTTGCTCACTGCCTCGATCTCTCTGTGTGTATTAACCATTTATTGAGCATAAATTTCTGTATCCCCCAAGAAAAGGACAATCTATAAACTTACTTTTCACACAAGTTAAAAGGGGAAATGCAGATTCTTTTCGTTATTCAACTAAGCCTTGTGTTCCATGTCATTATCCCCTATTGATAACATTACCCAAAACATAGCTACTTGCCTAAGACTTCATTTCTCCTAATTACACTAGACACTCTGTTGAGAAACCCAGAACCTGAAAATTGTCTCTCTGAATAGCGAATTCCAATTGCAACCACTTTTTTTTTTTGATATACTAGTAAATAGATAGAGATTTATTGTAACATGTTGAGCAATTCTTAAAAAGTGTTTATGTACTCTTATTTAACTGATTAAAACTTTGGGAAAAGTAGCTTTTTAAGTAGTAAGATTATGAAAAAGTTAAAATAGGAATAACAGCAAAGAAATTGTGGGAATTGTTGGTGTGAATTTTGTAAATTTTGTATTTGTAAATTTTGTATTTTTTCCTACTGGTTACGGAGATGTATTCAAGTTTGGTGTTAAGGAGATGCTTCAGTGTCCTTCTTTTAGCTTTTTATATTAATGGTTGAGCTACTTTCTGCCTTGATAATTAAAACCAGTTTATAGATATCCTGTTTTGCTTGAAGAAAAAATAATTATGACTTTATCACATCATTGTCTCCATAGATAGCAGCAAAATATCTATATTGAGCATCACCGTATACATACACTGTTCTAATCTAAGACAAGCAAATGAATAAACTTTTGAGATCTATTTCCTATTCTTCCTACTTTATTCCCATAACTTAATTAGCCTCCAAAACCCAATTCTAATATGCATGATGACTTTAAATATATTCCAAAGTCGGGTAGATTTTATTTTTTTTAAGTGTTCTCAGGACAGGGTCAACACTACCTATTACATACATACACTATGAGAATTTAGCACAGTTGACTGCTGGCAACAGACATAAGATTTATTCTGTGTAGCTATTTTTTAGCCTGTTGGATGCCAGCCAATTGCCTAATGGATCATGAGTGAGTCAGTTTCATTCAGCCTCTTAGCAAAGTCAATTTGTCCAGCAGCACACGATTTTCTGTCATATAGGGTCTTTGCCTGGCACTGCTGTGACAAGCACAGTCTGTTTCTGCATCTCTAGATTCCAACTGGGCATTGGCCCCAGAAGGCCGGTCTAGGGAAGCAAAGTCCCCTCTAAGGAGGAAAATAGTGAAATTAAAGCTTCCTGGAAAAATTAGTCAGACTGTCCAATTCACCTATATTCAAAAGTGGGTCACACTGTATATTAAATTTGCTTAATATTTGCATAATATTTGTGTGTACAAGGAAAAACAGCATTTGCCTTTTGATTACTTCAGGCCCAACTGCTCTTTCTCTTTTAAGTTGCAGAAAAATAAAGAAAGCGGGGTACATCTGGAAGAAACTGAATCTCATTTACTAATAAACCTGAATCACACCTCAGTATTGAAAAGTCTTTTAAGGATATCTTAAAAGACTTCTTTTAAGGATATCTGCCCAGTATGTGGGACAGGGGACCAAGTCTGGGCAGGAGGTGAAATAAGCACTCCTTTGCACCCACTCCTCCAGGACTGCCATGTGTAGAATTTCTCTGTCAGGGATCATTCCATCGACAGGTCCAAGTCCAGTTAGGTACCTAGAAGGGAGACATTATCACACATGCCAGACTTTTAAAATATGCGCAAATTATCATGGTTCTTGCGGCAGAGAGCCCTATCACCAAATGCTTTTGCTGGTAGCTGTTTTGATACTTGTGAACTACCAAGATGTCATTTTTTTTGAAGGAAGATAATGGTGTAGGGGCTGCTGTTTGTACATATGCATGATCTTAGAAGAGATTACATTATGCACAAAGAGCTACATTATGCAAAAAGATTATTGTTTTAGCTAATGGCTCAAGGACTGCCTAATTTGTCTTCTCTATAGGTCACTCATTTTTAAGTGAATACTTTAGTTTTCAAAGTATTTTCATTACTAACGTGGCACACTAGGCCCTGGCCTCAGGCATAGGAGACAGAGGCAGCATGCTCTTTCTTGTCAGCCAGCAGTCTCTGTTTCAGAAATCATTAGATGTAAGGTGCTAGGTCTGAAAAAAACTGCAAAATTTTGATTCCCCTCGGAGAAACTGTGGTTGAGCATATTTACTATCACTTTTGTTCATTTTCTTATTTGATACGGTAAAATCAAAATCTTGTGAACCACTGTGGAATAGGGAGAGATGTTCCTGTGGATAAGAAATGTGTTTGTTCTGTTATTCACACATTATATTTGTTTAAAGTATGTAAACAGCTTAGCTGCACAGACTCCCTACTTTCCTCTTGGATTCATTTTTAAAATATCGTACATAATGATTCGTATCTTATGCTTGTTGCTTTTCCCCTTGTCTTTTGTTTCTTCCTGTCTAGCCTCAAGAGCAGGTTTTTGGCATGGTTTCAGCTATGCTTTCTTAAATGCTATGCATAGAGCACATTCTACCAGGTAGAGGCTAGTATATTCTTTTCACTAAGGTTAGAGGGTGGTAACTTAGTCTTCTCTTTTCCCTTTCACCCCTAGAATCTATCTGGTTAAAACAGACATTTAAAAATATATATATATATATCCTAAATTATATCCAACACTTGTTAGTATCAATTATTATCATAATTTTAAATCCTAGATTGCAGATGTTCATCCTAAAACTATGCCAATATTTTCATGTCTATCTTTTTTTCCCATAGATGAGCGTTCCAATTTAAGTGTTTTCTTTTCAAGAGTTTTCAATATGTAACTATTCTGACATTTCAGAGATTGCAGTATTCCTAATATTTAGTCTCATGAGGTGCTTCATTTTTTAAAGTACTCTTTTCATTGTGGTTTTTTTCCTTGCTGACCCATCATTGCACTAGATTAGTTTCTTATTTTTCTTTTGAGCATGACTAATAATAATAAAGTCTGAGCTCCAATCTCATATTTCATATTTTAATTGTATAAAGCAACTAGGAAGACCCACACTGACAAGATCCTGAACCTAAACGAAATTAGGTCATGTCCCAAAGAAATTATCCTGTGAATCAAGCAAAATGTGTCGGCATGTATGAGAGAAAGAGAAGGAGAGGGAGAGAGAGAGAGAGTCTCACATAGATCTCACACAGCCCACAATGTTAATACTATTTGCTCAGACAGATCGTACACAGTGCCCTTGTAGTAAAATGAAAGGAGCTTTGGAGTGTATCTAGTATTCATGTTATGGATTAGGACTTTAAAGCCTAGAGAGAATATTCGATTTGCCTGAAATCCCAGAGCTAGGGTCAACTGGAGCTAGAACCCAGTTCTGCCACTGTGCTCTGAGTCCAGCCCTCTTAGTTTAAGCCAACACTGAGTAAGACCTGGAGTGCTGCCTGGCAGTCAACTGCTGATGATACAGAATGAGACAGCAGAACTTTTAGCCTATAAGTCAGTCTTGAGACTCTAAAATTTAGCAGCAAGATTGTGAATTCAAGAGTTGCTAAACAAAACTGAAGAATATCTCTGTATCTTTATCACAGTTTTATGGGGAAGTACAGAATGAATAAAAAGCAAAATAATGACACCTTCTATATCTGGTAAGTGGCGATATCACAAAGCAGTTAAGGAAGAATTAGTTACAGGCCAAATGTTCTCTGTGGGATTAAAAAACAGAATTGTGAAAATCACAAATTGTTTAAGGCCCAGTTTAAAATTGGGTGACTAGACATTCACTGTGACATTAAATTGGGTGGTGGCACTCCGCAGGGCATGTGTGGGTCTCCAGATTCATGGAATGCCATATGATTAGAAGTACCACTACTTTTTGCTAATATTATTAAGTGCCTTCTACTAAAGCTCAGATGCTTACAAATGAGAGTATTTAAATAATTGGAGGAAGCAAGAGACTGTGTGTCCCATTATTTATTAAAGTATAATATCTGAATAAGAGATGATGAAACAATTCAAACAGTCCAAGAGTGTAGCAAAGGAATGTCCACAGTAATTTAAGCCAGTGTCTGGATGTTAAAAATCAGACTGACTAATCAATGAAAGTGACCACAAAATTACATGATTTTGATTCAAAAGAATGCATTAGTCTGCTTTCCAACAGTGTTTGCCAGTTTTCCATTTCTGTGTTTCCACTCTTCACCCCCTGCCTCAGGTGGAAGTGAAGATGGATTTCTGTTTGTTTAGTTTTGAAGAGAGAGCTTTATGTCGCTGAACTATAATATGAAGGAAACTGTTCCCATCAAAACCAAGAACCTCGGGGAGACAGGAAAAATGAAAAAAATTGCTTATATCTTAGAAACGCTTTCCCATAAGTTGGATCATATTCGATAATATCATGATCCTCTTCACTTTTAGAGTTTTTTAATTCCCTTAGAGAGCAGGAAAAAAATGCAAGTGGTGGAAACCTACATTTTCCTTAGTGAAATGAGTGTAGTGCTCTTCAATGCCAAGTCCTTCTGAATTCCTCAGGCTGCTTTTCATTGACATTTAACTCTGTTAATAAACCTTTGGGCTGTTCCATGTGTTGAAGAACGCAAGAGCCTTGGAAATTATCATTGTTTCAAAAATATTGATTATATTAAGCAGCCTCAAACTTTTTCCTGCTTTTACGCATAGCTGTTTTTAAAATTTTTTTTCACAAGTTCATTGAAGATGGGAAATAGTAAAAGCTCATGATTCTTTTCCAAATACCTTAACATGCAGTGTAGTCAGTCTTTAAAAATTGTTTCACTTGTCTGAGTTGTGTACTTGTTGTAGGTTAGTAGTCAAAGTTCTATAAACTATAGGATTGGATGGATATTGCCTGCAGTTCCATCTGTGGAACTGATTTTATTGTTACATTAAACATTAGGGCTAAAAGAACAAGTTCTCATTGAAGTGGATTGAGAAAGACTGAAGTAGTAGCATATGGGCTGAGCTTGAGTCAGTATATCCTGTTGAAGAATTATTATGGCACACCAGAGGAGAGCGTCCTAGACTTGTCATCTCTCTGAGCTTTGCCTTGCCTATAATTTTCATCATGGATAATTCAGAGAAACTCTCAATTTAATTATTAAAGGTTTTCTTCATATCTGAAGTTAATCATTCATTTTTGACTTGCAAATTAAAGGATTGCTTTGTGCTGAATACTTACCTCTTCGTTCTATAGGTAAGATTTGATCCGGTTGAACAGCCCTCAAGTTGTTAACATTCTTTCCTGGGGCTGATATAGTGCTCCAGAATAAATTCACACTGCAGCAGAATTTCAACTCAGTTACATGAATTTCTAAAAGAGAGAGTTGATTAAATTTAGAACGGAAGAGAGACCTATATCCAACCTATATATGTCTGAGCTGGAACTAGTTACTATACAGCAATAGGAGACCAATCAAAAGACAAGGCAATGACTTAGAGTAAAACTGTATTACAAAAATAAATTGTAAAAGCAGATATGATTTTTGTAAATCTGGAAAATGTGGCTCTGTTACTTTTTATAGCACCTGAATTATGGTTTAGGCTTATTAAAGAATAGAAAAACAAATTTCAGTGCTGTCAATGATACTTCAATACAATATGGAACAATCTGCTAGACATAAATGTACTGAAAAGATAACAGCAATTTTCAATGAGTAAACACATAAGTAAAGCACATAGAATAAAACTGCTTTTTAAAAAAAATATAATGTTCAAGGAACAGCTGGAAAATAGAAGCAGCATAAAGGAGTGAAACACCAAAAACACACATTGGTGATTCAACTGTAGGCAAAGTTCATTACAGGAGAGTAATGAAGATAGATAGGATCTTCTAGCTCTCAAGTTACTAGGTGGTAATGTGCCCACATTCCAGCAAGTGCATTATAAGACATAAACACACTTTAAGGTGTTATAGTAGCAGCCATACCTGTCTCCAATTGCACTGAAGAGAAATCCCAGATGGTAAAAGGTCTCAGGAAATAAGGGGCTTATGAAAGAGTTCTGAGCATCTATAACAAGGGATAATGACAAAATAAAGACATAGGAGGAGGTAAGCAAGAGACCTGGGTCAAGGAGCAAAGGCCCCCCACTTCAGTTTAATTCAGGATGCCCTTTGTGAGAGAAACAGCTACCATCATTCATGGCTTACTCCACTGTTAGCCAAGGCTAGTTTTAGAGAATTTCTAGTCTGTCTTTTTTGGGACCAAATATATCAAGGAAGTGAGATGATAAAAGTATCCCGCATAAAGCTATTAACTTGGGTTTGACTTTTCATATATTATTAAAATCTTAGGGCTGGGAGTAATATCCTGCAGGCATTGAATCTAACCACTACCTTCAAATAGGACTTCAGCTAGATAGAGCAAGGAAATATATTACCTACCTGATCCATTCGCAAATAAGGCATAAACCTTCTTGGAAGAAATTCTGTAACTGCCATTATAAATGCTTCCAGTGATAAAGACCCTAAAGCTAATCCATAGTTGTTTTGCCAAGTATATTTAAATGTCTTAAATAAATGATATTGAATCTCTCTCTCTCTCTCTCTCTCTCTCTCTCTCTCTCTCTCTCTCTCTCTCTCTCTTTCATCCCTGTGAAGTGGTATTTGGATTCCCACTTCATATGAGTGCATTTGTCCCATGGTCAATTAGTTTCAAACTATGTATCAGTAATTTTGTAAGGATAAAACTGCCATGCAAGTGTAACTCTGCCTTTAATTAAGTAATTATTAAAAATGAAACTTGTCTATTTCCTCCTACTCTGTAATTGACAGTGATCGAGGGGTTTGGTGTGCCAATGGTGGCACAAAAATGGAATCAGTACATTAGAGCAATTGTCAGACCCAGCTTCTGATTAGTTAAACAGCTTGCCTGGGTTAGTGATTAATGCGGTAGTGAGGAATGAAATCTGTTTTCCTAGAGAAGTGAGAAGAGAATCTTTAATGGGAAAGAGTTGTATGACGATTGTCCAATTGTGTGAACCATCTTCGAACTTTGTCAGATGTAGATGTATTCTAATATTGGAACTTGAATGGAAAGATGACTTTGAAAGTAAGACAACAAAATTTTCAGGTCTCTTTTTAATATTTTTTTGTTTTATGTCACCACATGAATGTGATTAGTGCACCTTTTGAGATAATTCTTTTAGAATTTCATGCCACTTGTTGTCTTGAGCCATCCTTTCTCTGGAAACGTGTTAATTATTAATGGTTCAACTTTGGTCTGATGTCAGTATGTATATCCTTATTCAATAATACAACAGTTTGGTTATCAATAGGACAAAGACGTATTTAAGAAAATATTCAAATGCACATATCTCCCCTTCTAAGGATTTACTAGTTCAAGGTATTGAAAAAAGTAATTTTTATCGACAACTTTATTGTAATATATGTGACATATCATAAGATTCACCTTTTTAAAGTGTACAATTCATTGCCTTTTGTATATTCACAAAATTATGCAACTCATCATCACTCTCTAATCCCAGGACATTTGGACCACTTCCAAACCCCATACCATTAGCAGTCACTCACCATTTTCTCTTCCTCACTCTCTTCAACTATTCAAATTATTTTCAAAGCCGGCATTCTGAGTAGAACTCTACATCTGTCTTTTGCGTTTGTAGTTAGGAAAATGTTTATTAATTCAAAATGATTGATTCTGCATATGTATATAAGTATATATAATTTATTAGAATGTTTTTCATTTCATTTTTTAATATTTTAATATGTGTAACTGATGAAATAATTTTAGCAATATTGTGGATGAAATGAAAGAGCTAAAATAAATGCTTTTATTTCAGAAGCGTTCAACATTGACAAAAGCAGAAAATTAAATTATATAGGTAGATTAAGGTTAAATTCTCTGAAAGAAATAAATTAATTACCTTGCCACTAATTTACAAACTATTATATAAATTGTGTAATCATATAAATAGAATTCAGATTAGAACTACCTTTAAAAACTCTACATCTCTTTTTAATTATTCAAAAAATACTTCATTTTCGCCACAAATACAATAAAACCTTATTCTGTTCACCTGTACTAATTGGTACCTTGGGTTAATCCTGCACCAGCTGAATTAAAGTTTATTGCTATGAATAGAAGGGCTTGATACGTTATTTTATTAGGTAAATAGAGTACAAAGGGCACATGCAATTTATGTAAGTAAATACAGTGCACACGTTTTAAAATAACAATTGCCATGTAAATATAGGATTCTGCATGCTCTCGCCCTGCCTCCTTTTCAAGCTCAGTCCAGCCCTCTAGACCCTAGTCACACTGACGTGCACTTACTTCCTAGAACTGGTCATGTCCCTTTCTGCCTTTGGATCTTCAAATAAGTCCTCTCCTCTGAAAATCTAAAGTTAGTCCTCCCACCTCCCACACCACCCTGTCCTTTGCTTACTTAGATGATAACCTCTTTCTTCAAATCTCAACTTAGTGGTGCTTCCCCTAGGAAGCCTTTTTCAGCTTTCCAGATGTAGTCAGGTCCCTGTTAGTGTTCTCAGAGCACTATGATTTTTGTAAGTAACATTCGTGATCTTATACTAATCTCCTTTATTTTCCAATATGTAACAAAGATTAGAAAGCACTGGCTTAATTGTGCGACACACACATATGCTCACGTATTCACTGAGTGTGTATACTAATGATCCAATATCTTTTTAGAAAATTTACATTTTAGACTTTCCATTAAGTCAAATCTCACTTCCTCTTGAGAATTCAGAATTAATATTATTTTTTTTTACACATTAGTACTGTGAGATTTATTCTCTGTGTTTAAATCGAGAGGCAAGAATGCCAAGAATGATAACTTGTCAGTAATTGGCCAGTTTTTCAGTATTAAAAAACCCAGCATCTTTCTCTCAGAAGAATGACAATTCAATGATAGAGGGGCATGAAGACTAAAAGCCTAGCATATGTGAAAGTGATTTTTAAATATTAATTGTTGTTTTCATTTGGGTAATTACGATTTTTCAAATCTCATCAAACCCCTGATTTCTCCACTTACTAAAACCTATTTTGAAATAGATAAAGCTGTCAACTAAAGATAATGTGCTCAATTGAAAAATGATTCACTTTGTTAAACTTGACAAAAATTATAGATTATTTATCAGTTAGCACTTTCTGAATTATTTATATATATTTACCCTGCTTCCTTCCATGACGGAGTTAAGGTGTTCTAAACTGTCCAGCATGCATTTGCTCTAACAAAAAGAAAATGTGAACAGTGTACCTTGGTAAAGGAGGGACTCCCCTCAGTTGAAACTCTCTCGTCTGAATTTGAAAGACTAGAGCCATTCCCCACCTCTCCAGCCTCATTATCTGGCCCTGAAGCCCTGCAGGACTTGAAGACAATTAGAGCCTGAACACAAACAATGCTGCACTGACCCCTTTGGAGTCTTCAAATTTTCTTTTTCTCAATTTTCCTATAGTGGGGCCGAATAAGCTCATAAATACTGTTAGTTTCTAAACATCCTTCCATCTATTCAGTTTCCCAAGTGATCTGAGAAACACTTTGATCTCTTTTGTCTCATGTTATTGTACAACTGTCCTGTTGATGATTTGTAAAATCCTTAATATTTCACAAACATGTGACCTGGGCTATAATGCTATGTTTATAATTTTCTTATATACAAAGTGATACAACTTATTCTGATTCCTAGTCTTTTCTAGTGGAATCTAAGACATCAAACTGGAAGTCAGAAAATTAGTAACAAGATCAAATAAAATTAGCCTCCCCTCCCCCTCCGCCCACAATAACAGGTCATTAAAATGTACTGCTCATGAAAGTACATGCAAAGTCAATTTTTTGGTTTAGTATTGTTTATTGTGCATCTGATATCAGTCTCAAAAAAAAAAAATGGGAGAGGGCATGTGGCTGAAGAAAACTGAGTTTTTTATCAGCTGAACATCCGTTGCACATCTTCGAAGTAGCAATATCACTTAGAGATAGAAAAAGAATTTTTCTACCACAGAAACACATATAAATGAATCTTCTAAAACTGTTTGTTTAGGACTTTGGGATTTAATAGGGACTGCTTTAAGTAAGGAGCAATTTCTGATTAATTTTTCATATCTTTTTTGCTAAATCGATGGGTAAAAAAATATATTTTATTTTCTCTTGGTCAGTCTACTCACAGGAAGAAAAAAGTATATTCTTACTTAGACACGGGGCATGTCTTCTTTGAAAAGCGTAGCAATAGAGTAAGCTATTTTTAAAATTTAGAACCAACACAAGAATATTTAGACAAATATTTGGAATAAAAGTATTCACACAACTTAAAGTTTATGCTTTAGTCTTCGATTTGAAGACTTTTAAGACAATTAGTGGCTAAATACGTGTTATTTTCATTGAGGTGGTGTTACCAACCCATTCAGCTTTTGAAAAAGTGACATCTTCTCTAGAGAAATGCCAGGCCTGTACAGTAGTGACTCTTGTAAGGATAGTTCTTACTGTCACCGTCTCTCTGACTCCTTTGCTCATGGTAATTTCAGATACCATCAGCAAAAATGCAATATGCTGAACAAGCACTTATAAACTAATGGCTCTTTATAGAACAGAGCTGTGGCCCTTCGATAACAAAGAATGATACAGAGGAAATGAGTTAATTTAACAAATTGCCAGTTGTCCACCAGCCATCTTAGTAGAACAATGATATATATATACAAGGTGTGCTAAAAAGAATGTTTTCCTCATTTTTTTTTCTCCTTAGTCTCCTTCTCCTATTACTCTCTGGGGAAGCAGTAAAAGTGGGAGAGAGGGACAGATTAAATAAAAAAGAGTGACAGACTGACTAGTGAATTTTTAACAGTGATTTGTTGAGCTACATTAAAGAAATTTAGAGTTGAATCTTCAAAATGATCATTTCTTTTTTCAAGGGCCTATTTATAATCTGGATGTTTTCATTTGAGGAACAGTGATTTTATCAGGCTTAAATCTCCTAAAATTTACTATAAGTAGCTTTGCAGAAGACACAATGAAAGAACTTTTGTATAATAGACTTGAAGATTAATGTGCACGTCATACAAAGTTAGAAACAAGTAATCACATATTTTATGATGTGACAGCAGCAAAACCAACAAACAAATGAGTAGTTCAAAATCTATATTAAAAGGCAAGATTTGATATCCCAGGCTCAAGCCAGTTTATGATTTGAGAACAATGCATAAATATTGCCTGCATTTCTGTACAAGTCTGATTATTTCATGCTTTATTTTGCCACTACTGTCATGAAATTAATGGAACATGGTCAAGTATTTCTGCTCGGAAAAGATCACTAAAATATAGTGTTCTTTAAGTCATAGGACGAACGAGCTCACATTTATCATTTACAGGCAGGTTTTATTGTCCCTGGTGCATTTAGTCACTCCTACCCCCATTCATCTGCTGATGGCCAATAAAAGCTATAGGAAGTCTCATCACTAAAATTAGTAATCTGTGGGGACAGAGATGCAGTTAATGCTTGTCATTCTAGATTTGTGATCTTGGGATATGCTTTTTATAGTCATTAAAAATATTGGCTTGACTTAATAAAATGTAAAGTAATTTCTTTTGTTAAATATATTTAAAATTCTAAACACAAAAATGTTCTTAGGTAGCCAAATGAAGTTTTAAAAATATTTAATGAATTTTAGAATAGCAATCAGCATGTGATCAATGACCACATATTTTAACTGGCTTCTGTTCTATTTGATAAAAACTGTTAAAATAACAACATTTTTGCTTTAGGCATTTACAGAAATAGAAAATTTGTGAGGGATATTAGTTATTTTTCCACTTTGAGAGAGATCTTCTTTTAATCTGCTCTTCCTTCTTGTCCCAATATGCACCAGTTATGAGCTGATGAATGATAATCAGATGCTTAAAATTAAGATTAAGATGTAGCATTTTTGTGATCCATAAAAATTAAGTCAGGTCTTGCTTAAAATTGAAAATTGTAAAGTTTAGCCCAAACCATTAGCATGATATATCATTTAATGCTCTCTTTAAAATCATAGAACCTCAAATTTGGAAGAAATCTGGAACGGTTTGAGCTCTAATCCTACACCTTATGTTAATGTTATGTTATGTTATGTTATGTTATGTTATGTTATGTTATGTTATGTTATGTTATGTTATGTTATGTTATGTTAATGAATCCCATTGAAGAACAAGTGTCAACTAGTCTACACTTTCTTTAGTTATAAGGAAATGCCCAACCTATCAAGGCTTACCCATTTTGTCTTCGTTTAGTTCTATAAATGTGTTCATATATTCAACTGAAAATTGGTGTTCCTGTCGCTTCCGTTAATTGAACCCAGTTTCTACCTCTTACATATGTAAGTGTTTCATATGTCCACCTTTGATATATTTGAAGACCAATACCATTTCTCCAGATTCTTCTCAACAGACACCAGTTTCATCTACCTTCTTCATACAGTAACATTTGAGCCTCTGTCTTCTGAATAACTTACATTTTGCTAAAGTTCTTTCTACTCTTCTGAGACCATTTCCTATAATGGCAGTCAGTGGCATGCCTGGTAGCTACATGAAATAGGAATATGATGACCAAACTGTTCTGTCTCTTCCTTTGGGCCTCCATTTTAGGGAACTTGCTAGCAGTGCTTGAAAAGTTGTCTCTGTGTCTCTTCATTTTCTCTTTAACCCACATCTTCTCTTTAGTTCTCTTTAACTTGAGAATTTTGTTCTACTCTGCGTGCTTGTGCTGAGGGCAGAGCAGTTCTAGCACAAATACAGCCTAATTTAGGGGACTCCAGTGTGCTTTTACCTCCACAATGTAGTGAGACCTATAGACATGGAATATTGTTGGAAACCTGACTCTGAAGAATTTGCGGAGTACCTGTCTCTGGACTGCTTAGAGCCCAGAAGCAAGCCTTTTCACTGACACTGCAATTGACTCCTAAATTGTGTTTGTAATGGACTTGAATCCTGAGACCATCAAAGTCCAGAGACAACAAAGAATGCGTGTGTGGGGGTGGGGCGGAGAGAAGGGGGATTGACGGGGAGTAGATTTGGTTAGCTTGAAGTGAGTTTTAATTTGAAAGCTTCCCCCACTCTCTTTGGTTCAGTCACAACAGAAATGGAGTGGAAATCCCTGAGGTACAGCAGCAATGTAGTAGTGTAGTTCCAATCTTTTTGATAAAACCATTTTCGGGACTGAATGAAAAAAATACGGCCTCATGATTTGTTTTTATGACTCTGTGTGTGCGTGAGTGTGTGTGTGTAATTGTACATCCTCTTAGCAAAGGAAACACTTAAAATGTCACATACTATTAGAGTTGCCTGATAAATTGTAAGACATCCAGTTAAACTTGAATTTCTGATGAACAATAGATAGTTTGTTAATGTACATATGTCTTTAATATTGTTTGGGCCTACTTACACTAACAAGTGCTAATGAGTATTTATTTATAGGAAATGCACATTTAATTGGGTATCCTGTATTTTTATTTGCTAAATCTGATAGTCTTTTTTTCAGGTGGGGGGCAGGGGACATGGCAGCTAGTGAATCTTGATCTGGTAATGGAACTGAGCCCTGTCTTTGCTAGGGGGATCTTTTAACTTTTAAGAAATGAAGACTCTTGATTATTAAATGGCAGAAGGAGTCTTATCCCTTCTTGTAACCCACACGGCCAAGGGGGTGGGGCCAAACAGAGGGTCAGCATCTAGGATTTCCTTTTACAAGGCTGTGACTGGGTCAGACACATGGTTTTACCAAGCAGCCAGGAGTGGAAAGAGCCAGAAAGCCAGGGGCGATGACATGTAAGAGAATGGTCCAAGGCAGGAATATCAAGTTTAACATTAAAGACAAGAGGTTTAGCCCTAGGCTGTAAATTATTGAAAAGAAAAGAAATAATAGAATTTTTTCAGGAATCCGAACATGTAAGGGACATGTAGTAGACAGGATGGGGGAAGATTGGCCTTATTTTAAGCCACCAGGACAGAGTAGACACCCCTGAATATATAGGATATTAGTCAAGTAAAGTACAATTTGCTTGCAGAGAGACGATCTAGCAAAATGAGATAAACTGGATTGATAAATTTGATCCAAAACAAGATTTAGATACATACACCAGCTTCACAAATACTAAATCTGTCTCTAAGGAATCTAGCTGATACTAAGAGAGTAAGACCAAAGGTTTGTGACTCTCAGGAAGAAACCCATCTTGAATGAAAACTTTTCAAATGTTAATTGTATTTGCAAATAGATCACATGCAGGCATAGATGTATTTGAATATTTTATGTCATCTTTCACTTATCTTTCCATTACTAGATAAATGGGACTTACAAGTTTCTGTGTAGACAAGAAAAAGGATGATAACCTTCTTATTTTATCTGACATGCTGCGTGATATTCTACAGAGCAAATCAAATGGGAAATTCTATGTGTATGATGGTCACTTAGCTTTTCTTAAAGTTAAACTTGAAAATTAAGAATTTGAAGAAGGTAGGTGTCTGTATGTTTCATTTCCCAAGATAATAGAGTTATAAAATACCTCAAGACCTGAATATTAAAGTCATAAGAAAGAATTTGAATTTTGAATTTGAATATTAGAATTTAAAATTTTCTCAAATTATATTTCATTAAATTCAGTTGGTCATTAAAACTCATAGTCAAAATGACCTTGTAGAATAGGATTTCAACAGAAAGAAAGATTTAGAAACAAATGTTTGTTTCTTTATAAATTTATTAATTATATCAAAGTTACATAATTTCAATTATTTAGTAAGTTTACAAATTCCTATTGTGAAAACAGTTTTTTATTTCTTTTTATTTCAGTATTATCTGAATATTCTAAAAAAATAAAAAGCATTCATATGTAGAGAAAACAATACTTTTTAGAGTTCATTTTGTATTTAAATATGTTTCTTATTTAGTACTTGATAAATGATACTTTCAGTTCAGTTAATTAGACGAATTCATAATCAATTATCAGGTATAACAGAATTACCATTTCACTTTTATAAAATAAACATGCATTGTTACATTTATATTGATTAGTAGAAGTAGTAACAAAAATATTGCCTAAAATCAGTAATAATCATGTCCTAGGGTAAGAAAATTGTACAGTCTTAAGAGCTAGATCCTCTTTCTAGTCTCTGTCCTACTCTTGAGAAAATGACAGAAGGAACAAAAGTCACTATAGCAAATTGTTTTCATAGCAATTCTGAAGGAAAAATTTAGTCAGAGATTGTTTCAATTAAATTTAATGTAGAATAAAGCGTTACCTCGACTGTTCAGGCAATAACACACATTTATATTTCATGGCCAACAATTTAGAATTATATGAATGGATTTCTCTATTAAATGTTAAAATAATTCAACTTTGAATTTCCTGGTATAAATTATATTATAAAAAAATGTAAGTATAGCCCCCTGGTGTTTTGAAGCTATGCACTTCAAAACAGACACATAAATGAAAACATGACTAAGAGGATCATGATATTTGTGTTTTGTTTCTTTTAGAGGAATATGACTTTTGTTAAATTAAGTTGCTGCACCTCTCTTTCTGAAAATTGGGTTTCTATATTAAATAATCCAATCCAAGTTAAAAAATAAGAATATCTAAGATCATTAAGTATTATTTTCTTTATAATTAAAAAAGAAAAACTCCTAAATAAGCTTTCATTTCTTAATTTATATTATCATGATCTGCAATAATTTTGAAGATATTCCTAAATGTTCTTATATTTGCCTTTAATATAGTTAACACATATTATTGAGAAAGGACTCTGAAATAAAGCAAGTAAAAATAATAAATAGAGGGGAATAGCTTTTTCTTTTCTCTCTAATGAGATTATGATATTGAGGATTCTGAATTAAAAAAATCAAAGATCTTTTAGAGTCCGACCTCACACGAAGAATTTTTAACTGGAGATTCGTGGAATAACTGTGAATTGCCTTGGGGTGGGGGTGGGGGGTCCATGAAACCCCCAAATTGCTAGTGAATAAAAATCCATAGCATTCCCCAGATTCTGAAAGGAGTTTATGGCCCTCAAAATAATAAGAACCTCCATTTAAAGATCTTCAGTGGTGTCTTGGAAAGCAAAGGGACTTTATAATCAGAGTTTGAATCTTAACTGCAATTTTCCATCTGTGGGACCTTGGCAAACTCTTTAATCTCTCTGATACATTGTTTACTTTCTGATAAGTGGGGGAAATAATATAGAATTTACAGATTATTGTGAGAGCTTTATGAGGTCATGTGTATTTTTTTCCCCAGGCACATTGAAGTCACTCAATAATTATTTCCTTTTCCTCAATATCTTTCCTCAGAGATGATAGAAATAGTTAAAGCAACTCAGTGTTAAAATGAGTTTTTTTCTCTGCTGCTTGTTATTGCACATGGGTATATCTAATACTGCACATAAGGGAGCTAGCTTCCCATGTGGATTTTATAATGTAAAGCAACCACATGAAGTGCAATAGGCCAAAGTTGACATTTGACATTTATTTGGTTATTTTTTTAACAAAGTAATTAAATATTGCCTTTTCTTATTATTAAGGGGGGGAGGGGGGAAGAATGTTGACTGTTCACTGTGCCGAAGCTTCCCTTTCTGCCTTCAAAGCTTTTCTCAAGGACATGAAACACTCTTCCTAATTACTTTTATTGATTTTTTTTGACATTTCTGCTTAACAATGACTGCTTATTTTTAGGAAACAAAGGATGCTAAAGTAAAAATGTTAATGGTGCATTTGAAATTACAAAGTTCAATATTTTAGTCATGTCTCTTATACTTAAATGGTTTGAAAAACTATACAACCGTTTTTGCTCCATTCCTCAGTTGTCTTATATTACTGTAGAAATAAATATAAAATTCTATGATTCTCAAATTTATTCCATAGCTTTAACTTATTTTAAACAAGTCTATGACTTATATCCTACAATATTTCAAATTTTCAATAAGCGAAGATAAGACTTGACAAAGTCAACTGAATAAAAAATTAGTAAAAGCTACTGAATGGAGAAGTGGCTGGTGAAAATTAAGCAAATCATCTCTATATCATACATTCTTATTCCAGTTTCGTAGTCATTTGCAATTAGTAAACTCTTTAATTATGTCTGCCACTCTCTGATTTATAGGATTAGTTTTTTTAGGGATGAATATGTAAAGCAAGTCTAATTAGCTGATCCTTACATGTAACTTAACCAAAAGAAAACTGTCTTAAGTTAGCTATTTAGAATAGTTCATTTTTGTAAGAGATTGTCATTTAAGTTACTTGGTTGTCAGGATTTAACTTCAAATGAAGAGTGCTACCACATGACCCATTTTTAAAACCTTATGAGTGATTTGTAAATTATATGAAAATGAGATTAAAGAAAATGATGTAAATGAAATGACTCTAATTTCAAATGTCACTGGAGATCATTTTTCATTTCATATAATATATCTGCATCTCTTACAAATACATGTTTTTCTTTCTCTTCCCCGTATCTCTTTGTTGACTGCAATTAGTTTTTAAAGGAACTAGTGGTATTAATATTGAATTGAGGTCCACCAACGATCTTATACAAACATTAAATATTGTGCAGGCATCATAACTAAATTTAGCATTTCATTTGGAATAATTACTACTGTCATAATATGCCTATAACCCAGCATATTTGTATTTGTATGTACATTTACATATACTTGCATAATTTCTCATTTTGGCTTTCTAAAGAAATAAATGAGGTAGTTTTTCTAACTTTGTGATTATTACTAAATAAAATTAAATTATTTTTCTAAATATAATTTTTAAAGAAAAATGAGGCTAATTTGAATGGAGTTTAAATAGAATCCATTACAACGTTTCTAATTTAGACTAAACCACTCAGGATCGGTTTAGTTTTCTAGTTCTTAGGAAAGCTTAAGTGAAATGATAAACATTTAATCTGAAACAGACAATAGAACTCTAAATAATATGGACTGAGCATTTCCCATTAAGACTAAAATAGCATCAATTTGACTAACATTGGCCTCCTGTCTTCTGCTAAGGAAGCATAATCTAAAAGTAATATTTTAAGTCTCATTCCCTGACATACAGTTTACAAACATAGGCAAATATTTAGAAACTGATACTTTCCGGAAAATGGAAGAATATGGCTTCTCTAATAGCCTATGGAAAGAATGTCAATTTTTGTTGTTTGTTTATTAACTACAAAGTCACATAGGTAGCTCTGGAATAAAAGAATCATGAGATAGAATGCTTTAGTTTGATATATCGTAGGCCCTGCAGTCAACTTGCCTTAGAATTTCTCCCCATATTATTTGTTATACTGAAAACAAAAGCATGTAGTTTAACCTCTTTCAACCTGAATTTCTTCATCTGTGAAAAGGATAAAATGTTAACCTATTTCTTAGTGTTATTGTGATGACTACAAGGCTAGAATGTATATCTAGCACACTGTAAATATTTAATGAATATCAGTCTTCCTGTTCTTTGCTAAGAATTGTATTGCTTTTATCATACAGATAACTTTTGAGTTTTCTTCAGCATTTATTTCTCCTTCAAAAAAAAGACAGAAAGAATAGAAACCAAAGACGTACTATTACAACTTACAGCAAACATTATTGATGCCAGATACCTACTGGGCTAGGTGAATATGATTTCTACTTCAAAAGACAAGATTAATACAGAAAATAAGAATGCTTATGATATAAAGAAGATGATTAAGAAGAAAATATAGTATTCAGAGAACTCTTCCATCTTTGCAATATAAAATATCTTCTCTCTCTGCTTCTCATTCTTTAATACTTTCCCCTTGACTTACCTTGAAGATCACCTCAAAGCCAGAACATGGTAAATAGTTCAATAGAAGTGGTCGTTGTGAGCATATTCAATGGGCCTCTCTGGTGTTTAACTTTACTTCATTAAGATATACTTTATGGTGGATCATGTTCTAGAAACAAAACTATTAGGAATGGGTACATTTATTTCTTCTATAACAAGAAAGGCAACAGAAGTTTTATCGTATTCTCAGAAAGATGACAATAATTTTAAGATTTCACACTATTGAATTTGGGATAAGAGAGTTCACTTGAGTACGTAGTAAGCCAGACATGGCCCTATTCCTTATGCTTTTCTCTTTGACCTTTGTATATACACTTACTTTATCCGTCTCTTCTACAGAATGTGATTCCAGCAACATAGGTCACCATTACTCATTTAACAGATTCCATTTCATGAGACTTTTTCAATTTCTGTAAGTTTTCTTGCTGCCTTATCACATTACTATAGTTCTTCTTGGGAAATTCCAACTTCATATCAGGATTTGAAGCTAGAATTTACCATAAATTGAAATTTTTTAGCCTGTCAGCCTAAGAAATGTGGTACATTCAACAGGAAGGAACAAACTGAGGAAAGTAACCATCTTTCACTTGAGTATCAAGTTTTTCTTTCTAAATTTATTCCCTGAAGAATAGTACAGCCTTATTTACACCACAAAACTAGCATCTCAGACCTTCCTAACTGAACTGAACTTTAAATTCACTGTTAGGTACCAAGAAGTGCTAAGTTTTCACAGAGCCAACATCCATTCTAATTTTCTCCCATACACACACCATCAGGCTACTTTGTTGTGTGATAACTTTCTCTCTGACATTCTGAGCAAGTTTGTTATTTTTAAATATGTGTAGCCAACACTTTCTGTGGATATTACCATAGGTTTGCCAATGCCTAGTTCTGACTTCAGAAGAAATATTTTGACACCATACATTTATTTATCATTTCCATCTGTTCATCCATGTGTTCTGCTTGTTCACCTTTGAACAACTAAAATGTGTCATTTACAACTAAAACAATTCACAGATGAATGGTCTTCGAATCCTCAAAGCAAACATACAAACAAAAAATAAAAACAGACTAATGAAATCACCAAGTGGATATTTGGAAGATTGAATGTGGCAAAAGATGAAATTGAATTAAAAAAATTTTTTTTTAAATAATTATATATTCTAGTAGTATTGTTAACTAATGAATTTGTTTATATTCAGTTTACTTAAAATTATATTTGGTTTTGTGATGAACTAATAGCAATTGATGAGAAGAAAACAAACAAAAAGTCTAGAAAAGAAAAATAGGGCAAGAATCCTGGGATGTCTTGGGTACGTTTCTAGCTCTGGGAAAAGAGCTTTGATTACAGTAGTAATGACCTTTAGTTAAGGACAAAATAGCCTACATTCCTTGATTGCCAATGAATACTTCAGTTCCTGACATTTCTTCTACAAAAAAACCCCTGAAGAATATAAAGCAGACTTTCAATGGGTGGCAGAATGCAATTTTGTTCTCCAGAGATAGGAAAGCCACAGTCACAGTCACACACACGTGCAGAATGCTCTGGCAAGTGGAGTTAGCTCTTCAGGCATGAACCTCAGGCACAATCCAGTGGCTGCGATAGATCCATTTAGCCATTGACAGATTCTGATAATCTTTTAATGAAGAATTGTATGAGAGACAATGAAGGATTACTAAATTCTTACACCATCTGTCTAGTGATTAATATATATATTTTTCATTATCACCATTTAATTCCAGGGACTTGTGTCATTTCTGTAGAACAATGACTCATTTCCCTGAGTTCTTCAAACTTTGAGAAAAATGCAAATATTGAAGTTTTCAGTTTATAACATTGGACATTAATGCGCAAGGTGAAGGGAGTCTCTCAGCAGGAAGAGTCTTCCGCCTGTGGCTGATTGCTATGAAGAGAGAATCACATCCATGCGAGCGAGTGTCCAACACACCAAAAAAGTGTATGATCAAGAAAAATATCTCTTTCAAGAACGGTATTCTTTATTTCAAAATTCTTCAGAAGAGAAGGTTTCTTAAGGGGAAAACGATGAATAAAACAAGACTTTTTAAAGGATGGGGTCAGAGGTCTGGTTTCTTCTTATTAACAGATCTCTTTTGCCTAGAAAGGCCTTGTTTTCTGTTTAGAAATAACCAGAACTTTCCTGTCATCTGTGACATCTCTTTCAGTGGGGTTCAGAAGAGTGACTAACTTTGCACATGCTTCACCATTATGGTAATCACTGGATACTGTAGTTACTGAACTGGAAAATTCTCACTAGGTATTGGCAATGCCTATCATATTGGAGCAGTGCAGATTCCTACCAGATATACCATTTGGTACTGCAAAGTGTTTGACTCCTCAAAAGCTTTTGAATAAGTGACAAATCTCAACTGAAGACATTTGACTCCTTTATGGGAATATGAGGAATTAAGTTGGCAGAGTAGACATGGCCTAGGATTTGGTTCTGCCTGCTTTGATTTTTAGGTGGCTTTGTATAACTGTGGTTCCCTTTCAGCTAGTATGCTGAACAGCCATGATTCCCTCCTTTACGCTGTTTTCTTCATCAGGGTTTGGGTCTGAAGCACCTTAGTGATGGATGGAAAGAACAAAGATCTGTATTAAACACATGCTTGCAGCGTCTACAAAATGGTTTATGTTTTAAAAGGGGGAAGACCTCAGCCAGTTTGAATTATTATAGCTCCAGGAGATGGAAGTGTTTTATTAGTCCATATACACAGATAGATATATCACCACCAAGAAAAAAACTAATAAATTATAACTAAGATCTTATATATGGACTTTCTTAATATTCCCTGTTTCTGGCAGTGCAGGGAAATAGCCAGGCAAGCTTAGATAAGACGCTGACCTCTACTCCGCCTTTTTTTAATGATGTGATTCAACATGTCCCTTTTCAGTTTTAACTATAAGCAGAATGATTTCCATTGAATTCTTCCAACAACCAAATGATATATAGATATAAACAGTCAGACCAGATGATGAGAGTAAGACACTAAACACATGGCTTCAGTTTTTAAAAAATATTGTATACTTTGGGAAAAGAGTTCAAAGTGTGCACCTGTATGTTTCCATTGAACAGTATGTTTTAATGCCAACAGTAGAAAAAACAGGTGCTTGTTAGGTAGAAGTATAGAGGCCTAGAAATTAAAAACAACAAACAACTAAAAACAAAGGTTTAAGAAAAGCGCATTATGCATAATGTTGAGTCAAAGCCAATTTATCATTTTGTCCCAGTTCCTGTAAAGGCACAGGACTTTCCTGTAATATTATTACCTCCCCCTGCTGTCCCCGTCTCTAATCTTAAAGGTCTATGCTCTTTAGAGAAACAAGATCTGTCATAAACTAAACATTATCTGACCAGCTTAGTCCTTTGGCGGCAGGACAAAAAGTTTTCTCGAGGTGAAGCATTTAAAATTATGTTTTTCCAAAAGCTTGTTTTATTCTCGCTTGCTGGGTCATATGTAAATGACAATAACGGAATTAAAAAATAAGTTAGATTTTCATGTGTTATTTGGTTACGTAGAATTTGTGTTGGGAACTTAACAACTGCAGGAACACATTTAATAACACATCACATTATAGGGAGGAGTGTTTTCCTAGTCTGATCATGGACCTGGGAAAAAGAACTCCTGGGACTTCTGGGAAAATATATGGACTGAAATTAGCCAAGTGTTGCAGAGCAAGCTTCATATGTTCTGACATGCTTTTACTACTTCATTACTTTATATGCAGCAACTGTTCACTTCAGTGAGGAAAATGTTGTGCTTATGGAAACAGAATTTGGCTATTTATGTCCACAACCATTACACAGACACAGAATTGAGTAATTTGGCTAAATGGTATGTAGCAACGTGCAATTTGGTGATTTAGAGCTGTGAAGGTGACAGTCTAAGGAATACTATTCAGGCTTCTTGAGTTAGAGAGCCACTGATCAAAGAGGCCCGGCCCAAACCTGAAACACTTGGAAGATTGTGTTTGTATTCCCCAGACCCCATTTTTCTGCACTTTTATGGAGACATCTTTATGCAAAACTTTGAAAGTTTAGATCGATTATTTGTCAGAAAGCATTTCCTGTCACGAAGGTGATCCCATAACTTTTAGGGACATTGCTGTCTTGATCATCTGCATAACTTATAATTTTAAAATGGGCCAATTATGGTACTGTCTATTCCTAGTGTGTTCCTTTATGTCAAAAGGCGTGTGTTATAGTCAAATTAGGAAATCATAAGTCATGTAGTCTTGGCTGTAACTTAGACATTTTCACTTCACCAGTGAATATTGAATATTGAGAATAGGTCTCGTCCTTCTGTCTTCATGGATATTTCCTAGATTGTGTAAAGAATAATGAGAAGCCATGTGTTAAGCATTTCAAATGCCTTATAAAGAGTTGCAGTACAATGTGTGAAGTACAAATAACTCCAGGATTTAGCTCCTGCCTAATTTTAATGTACATAAATGCAAAGTTGTGTTATTTTTTGAATATGGCCCCTATTCCTTTCTCATCATTAATATGCAATCTTCCTCTCTCACCTATACCTTTGTAATAGCTTCTTCACTGGTCTCCTCATCTCAATTTCCTCCCCTTCTAAAGGCTATAAAATAGACCCTTAATTTTATTAATTATGGACCTACTCAAAAACCTAACTCTTTCCATGGCCTGCAGATTGAACATTAATTCCAGCCAGGTTAGCAAGGGCTTCTCTGATATGGATGCATTATTATTGTACAGCATCATTAACTTCACCTTTCTGTTTGTAATCAATCTCTTAATCAAACTGAACTGCTGCCTTTCACTGAACATGACATTCATTTTTCTACCTCCACAAATTCATTTGCTTTTCTTTTTAATGGAATGCCCTCTTCTCCCCCAAGCACAAATGTAGTTCCTCTTAATATACCAACCTTTTAAAACATTTCCTCTGCATATATTTTATTAGATTCACACCTGGCCAGCCTAATTGATTCATATTTCCTGTTGCTATTGTGAATATAATCCCTTTATTACATTGTGTCTTCTTGCCAGTTAATAATGGTATTCAGTCATATCATTTTTAAATGATTATTTTTGTTTATTCATTTCCTACAATTATACTACAGTTTTTTTATTCCTGCCTTATTGCATTGGTTACAACTTTCAGAGCAAAGTTAAACGATAGCATTGGTAGTCAGCATCCTTGATTTGTTGTTGACAACAATGGAAATCTCTCCTAGAGTTTTAATGCTAAGTATGATTTAGATTGTTGGCTAAAAGTAGATATTTTTAGATGATATAGAGTGTCATTCTAATTCTGCTTTATAAAGACATGTTTTCAAAAGCCTGAGTGATTATTTTACATTTTATTTTAAATATATAAGCATATATTTAAACATGTACATTATAATATACATTTAAACATGAAGATTATTGGCTATGAAAGTACGAAAAATAATATGAGTCCCCATGTAGCCATCATCCAATTCAGCAATTATCAGTTTTGCTTCATCTCAATCACCCTCACTTCCCTTCCATTTTGAAGCAAATCCCAGACATCTTATCATTCAGTGTATAAATATTTTAGTATGTATCTCTAAAAGATAAGGGCTGTTTTTAAACATAACTATAATACATTTGAAACAAACACAAAGTAATGATAACCCCTTAGTGATGATAACTATCTAATTAGTGATCACATTTCCTCTTAGAAATATCACATATTTATAACTATAAGAAACAGGATACAAATAAGTTTCACACATTGTTATTGGTTTATATGTCTGATAACTCTCTTTTAAATGTCTATATTTTGGATTTTTCTTTTTTATTTCATCCTGTTTGTCTGTCTCTGGCTCTAGTTCTTTTTGTCTCTTTAATTTTTTTTTTTTTTTTTTAAAGAAACCAGATTATTTGCCCTGTAGAGTTCTCCATAGTCTGGGTTTTGCAGATCGCATCCCAAGATATCTTTTAATATGTTCCTCTGACCTATGTACTTCCTGTAAATTAGTAGTTGTATCTGGATGTTTGATTAAATTTAGGTTTGATTTTGGAGATAAGAATATGTGATAGTTTTATAAAAACTGATTTTTAATCTCATCAAATGTTGATTTCATATCTATTGAAATGACCATATGACTTTTATTTTTTGATATGCCAAATTTTTAACTTTGTTGAATATGAATTTGCCTCAGTTTCTATCTTTCGATGTTTCATCTACTTTCATTTCTAAAAGTATTTTTGTCGATGAATGAATTAATCTATGTCCTTAAATGTCGCATGGTAATTTTAGCAGCTTGCTGAACAACTGAATCCTTGATCACTCTTCCTTGTATTGATTTGTTTTGTTAGGTGCTCAAAACATTTGACTAATTTGGAAAGTGACAGGTTAACATTTCCTACATTGACATGACCTTCTTCCAACCAAATGGATACTGGTAGAAGATGCAGAGTACAGTAAAGAATGTGTGCCTTTCTATATTTAACCTGATGAGATCTATAAATATATCAAATTCAGCCAGTCGAATGGACTGCCAATATTTGCTTTGCAGGCTAGATGAATTTTAATTCTTTAAAATAGGTATTGATGGGAAAAGATTCCAGGGATGGCTTGAAATTTTGTCAACTCCTGGCTATGGAAATTTTATACTCATATAAAACTGTCAGTGGTTAGTAGAAAATATATAGCAGAACTGTATTTCTGGAATTGGCTTCTTAGCTAAGAAAAGATTATTGGCTTTGTAAGGAAGAAAATGTAGCTTTCTTATAACCACCCAGCCAATGATCCACTGTGAGAAGAGACTCTCCCTCTTCAGAAAAGCTATGACATCCTACAAGACATTTATGTCATTGAGATGTTGCTCTAAGAAGTAGTAGCCTGTGATGATTTACACTGTGTCATGAGTGAAATGTGCTATCAGAAAAAAAGAAAATAAATAGCAACTTGTATTTTTGAGAAATAACCTTTCTTGACAATTTTATTTTTCTAAGGATAACATTATCTAATCATACCAAATCATTTGCTCAGCAACTGCTGGGAGCTTAGAATCTGCTTTCTGTTTAGTTACAAATGAGATCAGTGTTATAACAAAAATTATAATTTTGTTTTATGAGGAGAAACACCCAAAGGTCACTTTTCATTCTGCTGAAGAAGGAAGAAATAATGTTAAGATCTGCCCAGACAGCTTGTAAGAGAGAGAGGAATCTAAAGGCAATCTTATTAACTTACTTCAGCCCCAATATACATTTAACAAAACAGAAAACAGGCATTTGCTAATTCACTTGTATGACCTTGCATGACTTCCTGTGCATTTTTTGTGAATTCTTAGCTAGAGGTATCTTACTGAAGACCACATAATTATTCTTTTGAGATGATTTGAAAAATATGGGCTCAACTATAAAATATACTAAGGTTCATTCTGGCCCACCATTCTGCGCGTGTTTAAATGATGGCAAAGCCCAAGTTTATCATTTAAACCAGTTGCTCTCCATTGGCCCTTGGTCTCAACTTGTTCTTTGGACAAACTCTCACCTTATAAGTAGTCTGCAAACCTGAGTACATCCAGCTAATTAGTTAAATCCATAAGGCAAGATGCCTTAATTCTACTTTAGAAAGTTCTGGTTCTGTTTATGGTCTCATGATGGTTCTTCTCTGGCTTCCCTTTTTGTTTCTTTAGCAGAGTTCAGTAGAAGAGAGGCCAAGGAGATGGTATGCTACTTTAAGTCACAGTATTGGCTCTGGGGACCTCCAAATCCTTTTATTTCTATCTTTTCAAGTACCTATTCAGCACAGGATTGACTTACTACTCAGAAAAAATGCTAACCCATAATGACAATATTTCAGTAGTTCTGAGTTAGGCTCTGGACTGTACCTTTGGGAAACCAGTGACTTCCCCTGTCATTCATTCTCTCGGCATCTGATGAAGCAACATTAGAGAGCACAGCTTTTCCTGCTGAGCTTCTGCTCCAGAGCTTCATTTTCAGGAGCTACATAAGCATTTTTTTCCCAGTAGGAGTTCAGAGTGCTTCTTCTAGTACATAATTGCAGAAGAGCTGTATTCCAAGCAAGAATAATAATTTCAGTGTTTTTTTTTTTTGACTGAGAGATCAAAGAGCAAGAAAGCATGCCGATTTCTAAATTTTTAGCCATTGATGATATCACAGCTAAAGTTAAAAAAAAAAAAACACCTGTAATGTTGTAGCAGTTGACAGTTTCATATTGGAATATAAAAAATTGTTTAAATTTGTTTGTTTCATTGAGAAAACTATATAGTTATTTAATTTTTTGCAAGTAAATTATTAAGAGTTATCTTAAAAACTGCTAGTAAAGACTCATTCACTTAGAGAAGACAGGATCTAATGATTGCTCCTTGGGGTAAACACTGTACGCTCATGTTAATTCCTGCTAATTGTCAAAGAAGAATAGAGGGACTTCTTATCAGCAATTTGCATTTGTGTAATGGCTCTGGTCTGTTGTTTCTGTCTACTTCACTGATAAGAAAAACACCACTTGAAACAAGCAAGAAAGTAAGCCATCCTTTCTATCATTATTTTCTTTTTAGCCTGACCCGAGCAGAAAAAGCCTGGCATTCTACAGGAAATATTGTGTGATTTCATAGGAAAATATTTAGTAATAGAATGGAGAACAATTAATTACTCCTTAAGTTTGTATTCTATGTATTTTTAAAAGTGTGCAGTAATATGCAATTTTCAAAAGGTTAAATTATAAACCGTTTATACTGTGTCTCATGTACAATGGATGTCACACTATTTTCAAATATTTTATAGTTTTTAAACTGTTTAAAATGACAAACAATATTGTAAGTGAACTTGTTAGTTTGGTCGGTAGTATTAAAGAATTGTGTGGATTTTGAAAGTTGGAAATAATTACACATTTAAAATGTTAGGTTTTTTTTTCTTTTAACTGGAATTGTTCTTCAGTTGATTTTATGGGCAATTTTAATGGTTATAAATTATTGAGTGGTTGTGATAAAGTTAAAATAGAGTAGATTGTTGATATTTACTTAATCTTTACAATCATGCAGTGGTTACCCTTTCATATTAGACCATCTTTTTTCATATTTCATAGAATAATAATTTGCTAAGAAACAACATTTGAAGATTGATTATATAGAATTCCCTATCCTGCACAGAAAATTTTTTACTTCTCTTCTTTCATATTAACACCATTAGTGATAGTAATAGTATCATATATTT
>NW_011888789.1:8037362-8111553 GCF_000151845.1 Pteropus vampyrus
TTCACAGTTTGCATCACCTGGGAGTTCATTGCTGCTTTACAATTCCACAATCATTTTTGTTCGTGCTGCTGCTAAAGGATATAAGTGCTAAGTACGATAGCCCATGACCATATGAGATAGTTGCTACTTCATTGTCTCCAAGAATGATTTTCCTATCAAATAGCCCATTGCTAGTTTCAAGTAATAATCAAGGAATTTTTCAAATGACTGTGTCATAACTTGAAGTTGCAGGATAGCATTAAAAGAATAATCATTTCAGGCGAAAATGTTTTTAAAAGCCTAAAAAAGGGAAATTATTTCTAGTTTTAACACACGTTTATTAATCTAACTTATTTGATAACACACGATCAGAAAGCGCAAGAAGTATGGCGCATCTGTCTCCTGCTTATATCACTGCTAATCTTTATTATTAGTTTACAGTTTCGATGGAATGTCTGCTTTTGAGGGGATGGTGATTTTGATGTTTTTAGCAAAAACCTCAGGATTTGTTCTGAAAGAGCCTGGTGCAGTATTTGCTGAGGGGCAATCCTCTGACAGGGCAAACCTGTCAGAGATTCAGAGACCACTGGGGTCTGCTTGAGGCTGAGTTTCTCTGCAGGAATGAGTGGTGACAGCACACTGCAGGTGGTCCATTTGGCACTGTCACCTGGGACAGCAAGGATACCCTGCCCAATTTGTCATCCCATAGAATCCTGTCAACAGTTGAAAGCCTTAAGCACAAAACCTTTCATATTTAAGGCAAACTTCATCCTAATATTTTTTAAAAGCAATTGCCATAGATGAAACTATTAACAAATAGCACCCAAATAGACAGTTTTTCACATGAAAATATAATATTATGTTAAATTATGAGTTATGTGATATATAGAAATATTGTCTGCTCTATAGTTTTTCAGACCAAATATTGCTAATTATATTCCTCTCTTCCTGATAAAGATGGTAAAATATAGCGAATAATGGAGGGTAAAATCACCTCTCTCCTCACTCTCCCTGGTACCTTTTGTTCGTTTGTGAAGGATACCTTGAAATACATTGGAAATGAACTTTTCGTTGGAATAATAAAAAAATTGAACCATTCCTTAATTATCTATAGTAATGATTCAAGAATAGCATGCATCTTTGAAATCCCCAGATTTCCATTGTCAAGCTTTTTATTTAATTCATGAATATGGTCCCTTATTACCCAGTCATAATACCTTCTATTATTCATCGAGTGCCAGTTTTGTGCCAATTCCTTTACCTAGATTATTTATAATCTCCACAAAAATCCTCTAAGACTGCCATTACCTCTGTTTTCTAAGTGGGAAAATTGAGCATCTGGGTGGTTAAATGACTTGCTCAAGGACACAAAACTAGTAGGAGATGGGATTTGAGCCAAATATATCTCCAAAGTACAAGTCATTTTGACTGTCTTTTACTGTTACTCCTAAAAGCCATGCTGAGAACAGTGAAATGGTCTAAAAACATGCCTAATTTTAAAACAGGCAGTGAGAGGCAGGAAAGGTCTCGAGTGATTCAGAAACTGAATGATCGGTTGTTCAGTATTTCTATCAGGTAGAGGAAAAATCAAGCAGAATTAGAAGAAAAATTTGCTTAAAAGTCAAAGCAAAATGTTCACGTGGAGGAAATGAAAAAGGCAAAGGAAAATAGAAAGGTAACACAGGACATATGAAATGAAAGTAAACAAGGGCGCCTGAATCTCATATGCAAACGGTAAAATAGAAATTAATAAGGAAGACAGGGATTAAAAATCACAAAGCATGAGTCAATAGACAAGGAAAGAATCTGGTGTAAAGATGGATTTTTTTTTATTAGAGAGTAAATAGAATCATCATTCGCTTGCCATATTGGTTTTGCTTTTTCTGTCCTGATAATATCTGCGATAACAGATATAATTATTTAAATCAAACTGCTTTGGGCTGAGTCTGAGCACTGCCCGCAGTATTCCCAGTGAGTGAGGAGGAGTTCTGATACTTAATGCCTTTATAGTCTCAGGACTGAGAGCTTTGGATTCATTTAATCCATGCACCTAATGGTGGAGGCATCATTTTCAGCTTCACTTTCAGATAACTGTGAAGTTTCATAAGTGAATATCAAGCTTGTTACATAAAGGTGTTACAAACCAAAATTAAGACTTGTTTTACTCCTAATTCAAAATGATAAATTTCGTAATGCTTTATTCTACATTTTCTGCAATTTTAAACTATCTTTCCATTTCTTCAAAAGTATAATGGCAATTGGACATTTCAACAATGTTCTTTGGCGTAGCAATTAGAGTAGAATTTTAAAAAGAATGGCACCTGATCTGTACGATAATATATATTCAATTAGCAATATATAATTTTTCATTAGGAACAAATATGACACCTTTTTTTCTTCTTTGCTGCATATTATGTCTAGAAAGTATAGTCAATATACACATAAAATGTAATTTCCAAAATAAATAATTTTATCAATTACTGGCTGTTAAAAATTTGATATCTAAATTGAGTTGCACTGACGTGACTCTATATCATAATCTTTGAGCCTTACTGGAAAATGTATTTTATTTAATGATAATAGATTTTCTCTTTAATTATTTTTAAATTAATTAATGATAATTACCCTTTTATAATTTTATTCTATTTAAATACACCCAGAAAGCACTTAACTTCTTTGCTGTTGTTTATTAAACATGAAAGTTTAGTAGATTCCACCGTATGTTAAATGAACTCTTCCTTTTAAGAGAATTTGAGATTAAAGGCTGCTTAGAAGGAGGAAAGATAGATCTAAACCTTTCTCCCTTTTTATCTTTCATCCAGCTACATCTACATCTACAACCGGGACAAGCCATCTTGTAAAATGTGCAGAGAAGGAGAAAACTTTCTGTGTGAATGGAGGCGAGTGCTTCATGGTGAAAGACCTTTCGAACCCCTCAAGATACTTGTGCAAGTAAGAAAAGAAATGCTCTGTGTGGCTTATGTCCTTAACTGCTACTTTCAGATGATTCCATGTCTCATGATGTATTGTTGCTTCTTTTTCCAATTTTGTTGCGTTCTGTTGAATAATGCTGTTTTATTTGTAGAGTGTTTTGAAAAGTTCACACCATTTGTCATCTCTTCTGTTATATCCAGAATTTTTTTTTTTGCTTTTTTTTGATGGTTTTTTTTTTTTTGTCTTCATATTTATAAAGTTGCTTTCCTTGTGGTTTTCCTCATTGTTACCTAGAAGAGATGTGCAAATATCACAGAGGCCTGTAACTTTTGATACCTACTTCTCCCTCCATCCAATGTGTGAATTAAACTGTATGATAATGTTCCTTTTTACCCCAGTGATCACCTGCAAAACGAATAGGACAACTAAAAGAAACAGAAGGGCAGAAGATGCTTTACTGACACAGCTGTTACACTTGATATTAGCATAGCATTTCATGAATATTTTTAAAAATGAAATTTAGGTTGATCTTCCTAGTGAAAAAAAAAAGCAAATTGCATGTGTTTGGAAATGAATTTAGTGTGTGTAGCACCACTGTATGTAGAAGGCAGAATGTTCTTTCATGCACCATAGTTATTTATAGATATATCTAGAATGATGCTCTTTCCTATCACTTGGAGGAGTTAATGCACCACGAAGAGGTATCAGTTATTCTCTCTCAATAGGCAAAATAAAGCAATGATGTTATCAGTACATTAAATATTTAAACCTTGTAGTTAAAATTAGTAGGTCTCATTAAAAAGCACGTGTTTATTGTGCCATGCATTTTAATTCTACTCTTGATTTTTAGGCTACGTGTGGTATAGGAGCTCATATGATTTGATGTGGTAAAAGATGTTTAATGTCTTGCAGAAATGATGAAAAATACATGTATTTTCCAGTTGACCAATAGCTGTTCTGGAGTAGCAATGCTTGTCCTAAATGAGAAAAAAGCATGCCATCATAAAAATTGTCTTCTGCTAGAGATTATTAGCTTGTGACTTAAAAGTTGACAAAGAAGAGCAAGTTTGTCAGAGAGCTGAACTCATAGAAAGAACAATTAGTAAGATGAAAAAAAAGGCACAAGAAAAAAAAAAGAAGGCCATTTCCATTTTACATCATGTAGATAGTATACAAATATTTATGTGCCAGTTCTAAGAAAGCCTTCATTGCTTTTAAGTAATAAAGTACGTCTTGAAAGACACATGTTTTAAAATCATAACACCAAACAAAAAAGTCATTTTGTAAGAAATATTTTTCTGCTCCTTGTGCTGTTGTAGATGTGGGCCATCTGAAGAGTGTCTCATGAGACCTCATGACTGAGAACAAGTATCTCCCAGAACTTTTTTGCCCTCAGAAACTCTTCTTTTAAAAGAGTAGAAGCAGTTCCAAGAGAAGACAAGTTTTGGTGGTTGTACACCTGATTTTATCAATCAGACAACTTATAAAAGTAAATATAATCTGTTAGAGTGAATAAAAGACTAGGAATCACAAGAGATATTCAATTACTAAGCATCTGTTTGCTAGAGATAGGTAATAGTTATAAGCCAAGATAAAATTAATATGTAAATGTCTTTTTAAAATTTTAAAACAAGATAAAAATAAAATAACATGTAGAAAAAAATTATTTCTTCAGATATAAATTATTTCACATGATTATTCATGTTCATTGTTTTTAAATTAATCTTAGTGACTCACTTTTAGATCACCGGTATATTCAGATCTATATACCTCGAGCAAAGCATTAAAACTGGTTGGTTTTAGTCTTTGGTTCTAACAATTTGCTATGAATAAATCACAAACATGGTGCTCCCATATTTATCACAGGGAACTGAGATGAACAACTTTTATAGTTTTCTGTCAGATTCTCTCAGATCGAAATAGAAAATACCAGAAGCTAAGAATTATAATCTGTAAAATACGAGGTTCATTTATTATATGGTGAAATCTTGTCATTCTGTCCTAATCTCGGGCATACAATCTAATTATGTTTTAATAAATCTCCTTGAAAAACATTAAAATTATAGTTCCTTAAATTCTTCTCCTTTTTAAACAATTGTACCCATATTATCTACGTCTCATATTTTTACTTCTTTAGAAAAGCATCTGAGACCACTATATTTTAATTATAATAATGAAACATGACCATTTTTCATCATAGCCTTTGCAAAGATTTATAAGCTGAGTGAGTATATATGATAGTTTCCAAATACCTCTAAGGAACCAGCACAGTTATTTTCCACATATTAATTTCAGCTATTCTGTAGCCCTCCCACGTTCTATACAAAACATGTAATTGCATAAGTGCTGTTCATTTTTTCCATTTTGGTGTTGTGCCAACAACTGCAATTTTTTTTAACCCACACAGTTTTTCATTAAATTTCAAGCCCAATCCAGAAATATATATATGTATATATATATATTTAATCTTGTAGTGAAATGTTTGTTATTCGTCTAATATTATTAAGTCATCAAACTGTGAATGAACACTTTGTATCCCCCAAGCTCATTGTCTAATGGGTTGTGCTTGTCTTCCAGTTCTGAGAAAATTGACATCATAATTTTATTTTATTTTATTCTTAGTTTTTGGTAATTAGAATCTTTCAGAAAAATGTTACAGCTTATTACTGGATCTTGTTGGAAAGAAAATCTTTGACATCTATGATTTTGATAACTCTCTTTTTGGACCATGTCTTTATCGATGCCAGTACCTTAAAGGGAAAATTGGAATATATTTAACCATCGAAAATAATTCAAGTCTTTTTTGTTAAACAAAAGTGCATTTTTAAAAAAAAACCCCTGTATTAAAACCATTTTTGAACTGAAACAAAGACACACAATATACCATGTCTTAGGATAATGTATTTTTCACTAGACCACTTGAATAGAAAGAGAAAATGTTAAAATGTTGCATTGGCTCATCATAGTCCTGTATACAAAGCCAGTTCATAGTTTCCATATGGTCTATCTGTCTAGAGCAAAACATTGCTAAAGCATGAGCTACATCATTGAAAAATCAGCTTTATCCCTGACTAATGACATGACTCAGAAACACCACAAGCATGAAAGTTTCCAAGTAGTCTCTTTGGTCACCTAATCCACTGATGTCTTCTTGGGAGTTGAAGTAGAAGACTTTATAGCAAATCTCTTTTGTCTCTTGGTTTAGAACAGAGTATCCCAAACGAATTAACCACATAACAGTTAAACACTTCTCTGAGGAGAGGTTTGCTGGTTACTTGGACTTCTCCTTGGGGATCGTGTGGGAATTTCAGCGGTAGTTCTCATCTTTTATATTTCCCTTCTCTCTACAGTAATTTAAAATTTATCCTGGGAGGAAAAAATAGTTACTATTTCAGATTAGATAAAGATGAGAAAAGAATCATTTCATCTTTTACCCTCTGGCGCTCTACATAGTCAAATGGTTCAAAGAAATCAGATAATTTGAACGTGACTGTCCAATTTTTTTTCTTTGCCTTTTCCTCTCATTCTTGTATGTCTGTTTTCCTGAACAGTTTTAGTAGATAGCTCTTTTGGAAGAAGTTAATGTGACTTTTTTAATCTAAAAATGATTTTATATCAGACCATATTTATAAACCCATTATGTTGTCCCATGGACAGATGTGGCTTCCCCATGAGGGGATTAGAGTTTTTACCACCAATTTGGGTGAACAACCCTGTCAGTTCAACTCTCTGGACAATATTTTTATTTATAACATATAGTTAATATGTTCTCCAAATTTCTTCCCAGGAAGTCAGTGAAATTAAATGAGTTCATTTCTGCTAAAGTACTTCTAACTCTGTCGAGGCAAGACTTCTTTTTCCTTATAATAAAAAGTAAATGGTAGTATTACATTTTCTTTTTTAGACATTGGAAAAATATATACACCTGTCTTAACAGACTGTGTTACCGTGTTTAATCCCCAGTTCTTCATCTTATTTAACACTAGCACTTTTCATTTGGTTTAGTGGGGCCACCAGCTAGCTTTATAACTTTGCATTTGACAGATCAGTTAATATATCTGATTAATATATTTTGTATATGCAAAAACAAAAAAGAAACAAATCTTGGAAAGATGGGACTGCCTTCAAACATGAATTTATGATTTTTTATAATTAATTTTTATGAAACTATGTATTATATATAAAGACCTATATGGTAGTTTTACAGGAGACATGTGTGAAAAATACATAACTGGAAGATTAGGTGACAATAAATATGTTATAATAAATTAAACTCATAAGTGAAAGATTAATTAACATTTGTTTATAGAACAGCTACACCCATGCCAGGCCTTTTTGAAAACACAGAGAAAATATAAGGCATGGTCTCTGGTCCCTGGGAACTTAAGTCTGTTTATGAAAATGAAGTACCTAAAATAGTGAATCAATTAGAGTGAATATATCCCAAGTGGTACCGTACTGATTATTATGGTAATGAGAATTTAAAGAAGGAAAAAAAGATTGGAATAGTTGGAGAAGACTTTATAAAAATCATTTATGGAGTCTTTTCTATATAGCAGGCAGGCATTGAGGTTGTAATAATAGTTTCTGGGAGACACGGTGACATGCATATCTAGACCAGCAGCTCCATTCTGAGAAGTAAAACAAACAAAGACTGAATTAGGCATTAGAGACAGTTTATGAGCTCTGAAGATCAGGCAGAGGACTGTGGACACTGAGTTGGCTACTAAGGACTCCTAGTAATTTCTGTAGCAGGAGAGTGATACCATAAACATAGTAGATGTTTAGAGCGGAGAGACTTCTGTACAGGCTAGAGAAATTTGGAGACTATATAAGATGCAGAGAGAAAGTCAAAGACAGTGGTTAAGGTTAAAGTTTTATAGGATCCTGGCATAATATTAATGATGATGACAATAATATTTATAATATTTATTAGCAGCTGGATTAATATAATTAAAAGGAGCATGATGATTCAAATTCGTGATTGTATCCTGCAGTCTCATCATTTTGGCTATAGAAAGATAAATTTGGAATAAATAAAAGGAATCTATATTGTGTTAGAACTTATGGTCCAAAAGAACAGACTGGTAATTGTACTCCAACTCCAGCCTTGGAAGAGTACATTCTTCAGAGTGGATGTGACACTTGCCTATAGCCCTTCTCTGTTTTTAAATGCTATAATATTTAAGAGATTCGGAAGCATTTGTGAAAATGAGTGGGTGGGACTCGTGTCTTACAGATCATCAGCTCCTCAGAAGACCATGTTTTCTATTTCGTCTGTGTGCCTCACATGTCTAGGATCCTGTTATATACTACTAGGTATTTATTAAATCATTGTGACTTTCACTCACTAAGATTGATTAAAAGAAATCCTTTTGCTTTTATGGGAACCAATTTAGGTGCAGTTTTACCTAAAATCAGGTGCACTGATTAAATATGCTTAATAGCTTTGCTCCCTCCGTTCTAAAATCAGCTAGGGAGCCTCTTACATTTGCTGAGCTCCTATGAGACAGACTCTGTGCTGGTGCTCAGTATGTAGTGGAAAAAAAACCATGCTGTCTCTGCCCTCATGGAGTCTATAGGCTATTGTGAGTAACAATCATATTTCAAGTAATTAATTTAATTATAAATTATAGGTGTGCTGAGTGTTGTGAAGGATATTTAGGGAACTAAGAGAATATATAATGGGACCTCTTACTCAGAGACTGTGAAAAAAAAATGTCAGCTCTTCCCCTGAGAGATATATAGTCAATTTAAAATAAAATATGCATTTTTGAATTATTTATATTGAATGATTGAAGTAAAAAGAAATATTTAGATGTTTCATCAAAAAACGTGGCTGGTGGAATAGATAAAACTATAAAATTCCAAATTTACAGAATTTAGTCTGATGAGACAGGAAAGAGCATTCTCCAGAGAGGAAAATCTAACCACAAATTAGCAGTCAATATGTCATTGTGCCACAAATGATGTGGAGATGTATGGGATGTAGATTGATCCAATATCCGATTGAATTGTTTGACCCCGAACTTACAGATACATCATGTAGAGTAAACAATGGCAAGGGTTTTAGTCTGCAAATGAGCATTTCAGAACAAGCTGTGCAAACAGAGCATTGGGAAGGGCACCAAGGTTAAAGACAGATGAGTTAATTCATAAACACTGGCATCCTCATTATTGGGATTCTGTGTCTTAGACACTGAAAAACAGCAGTGGAGAGCAAGGACAACTTAGATTTTTTTCCCCCTCAGTATTTACCCATGAGTCCAGTGTGGCCACTATATGTATCCTGTTATCTAGTGGATTGAGAATTAGTCTCCAGATCATAATAAAAAAGAAAAGGGTTGATACATACTAGCTGAATGATGATGGGGAGGTATAGGGTTGTATCTGAAGGAAATGCTTTTGGAACATTTTATATTTAATATTTTCTTTAATGATGTCGAAGAAGGCATTCTCTTGAGGAAATAAATGTCTTATGCAGGTGATGCCATAAAAAAAACCACACAAATTAGAAAAGCATATATAAAAAACTCTAGAAATTTCCCTCAAAAGTAGATAACAGAATGAGTGTCATCTTGGAAAAATGCAGACTAATAATAATAATACGTTTGGGAAAGAATAATCTACAACACAGATACTCAATCAGCGAGTGAGTGAGGTCTAGCCAGAATGCTGAGCAGGCAAAAAGGTGCAAAAAGTCAGCGTTTGCAACATAATACTGTAGAAAAACAGACTAGCACTCTTTGAGCTAGTGTACACACTGTCAACTCTAGTTTGTACAGAGCGAGAGCAAAAGCTGAACGTCTAATATTTAAACCCACTGGTATTCCTCAGTGTATATATTCGTTGGCATTTCCATTATTTGATATTTATAGACACCAAAGAAATTGTTTCAGATATTGTACAATAAGAAGGTAATACCAGAACTAGTATTGAGAGAGAATGAAAAGATAGTAGGAACTCTTTTCTAGTCAAGGCATTTTAAAATTGTAGAGTGATGACTAAAGAAAGAAGAAATATCAGATATGGACCTTGTTTCCCTTCTCCTGTCTGGTCAAGGGAAGGCCTGATGAAAATTAATAAAACCAAGAAATAAAGGAAGGAAGAGAAAAGATGTCTAAGGATGGTTTATAAATTGACCATACATTTATAAAACCATAAAATCACTTATAATAGTTTATAACATTAGCAAACCCTAAATAACCAGAAGTTTCCTGGGGGTCTGTAATTATATTTAACCATATCTAGCATCCCCCACCCCCTGCAAAAATGAGAAATGATTTATTCAATTAGAATACAAAAAATATACAGAGCACTAAATTAATTCTCAAAATATATAACTTTATGATCAATTACATAGTAAATACATCAGGATATTCACAATGTATTAAGGATATTATTAAGGACAGTTTTTATTTTACTGATGCTGTGTGGAAGTCTTGGTTAGTAAGTAGATTGTACTGCTTTATCAAATCGTCGGTAAACTGATATTTCAGTAATAGGGTTGAAATTTGAGGTAACAGACTTATTGTTAAGGAGTTATAGAGTTTTCAAATTTCAAACACAATGTTAAAAGTTTCTATTTAGGGAGGGAGTCTATGAAGAGGCTACTGGGACCTCTTATAAAAAAGTTATAAAGGAGTCTGCAGAGAAGAGTCTGTCATAAACTATGAAAATAAAAGCCAGAAGTTCGATATTGACCTGTACTTGGCAAATCAATTGACTGTATGAAAGTCTCTTTGATACAGTTCTTTATCGGATTCTGCAGTCTGATCCTATCTTAGGCTCAATTTAACATTTTATGAGAGTCCTTTATGAGCCGGGCACTGTGCTAAACATTAGAGATACAAAATGATCAAAGTACGGTCACTCCTCACAAAAAGATAATCACAACGCAGATAGATAAGGGCAGTGAAAGGGATAAGTGCAGGGTGCAATGCAGGAGCCAGAGAGGGACTCCTCACCCCAGGCATGGAAGTGGGGAGATGGGGAGCTGCAGGTCAGGGTTAGTTGGAAGAAGCGATGCCTAAGTTCAGACAAAATTGTCAGTTTTCATTTCATTAAGAACTAATTAGAACAAAGATCGTTTATCACATTATGAACAAATAGTAAACTTTAAAAGAATTATATTTATACTAATCTAATCAATGAAAACAAATGGTATGTATTTTTTGAAGCTACAATAGGGGCTTGATTGTTATTCAAACAGATTCTTCGAAGAAATAAAATTCCTAGAATTTTCTCAGTCTCATGCCAAAGCAGATTGTTCAAATCAGATTAAATTTACCCTGCTCTTATCTCCAAAGAAAGTGATAGATAGATCAGATGCTTAACATATAATGTTAATATAGAAATATGTCAGAAGCCAGACAGTCTCCCTGTTCTTTTAGAAGTAATTCCGTAGAATTTAATCAGTTTATAGATCAGATGAGTTTTCATTTGCATATGCTTCCTCTACACAATCAATGAAGTGTGTACTTTGCTTATGCAGAAACTGTCTCAGTTTCCACTTCCTTCCATTTGATGTGGCACCAATTCTAGATGTCCACAAAAATTACATGATGACTGATGTTGCTGAACACTTGAATTGTTTAGAAATAGATATTTGTTTGTTTTACTTCCGTAACTGTCTTTAAAAGCCATTGAATCAAAATGTTTTTAAAGAGTTCTTGAGTCCTTTCTGACTGGTGATGTATTTAGAAGAAATGGTGTCGGGGTCTTCTCACATTGATTCCATGTGTTAGGATGAACTTCATTTCTCAGAATATTTGTGGTAAAAGAAACCTTTGATAATCACTTACCTAAATCCCTTCATCTTATCACTGAGGAAAACTTAGGCCTGATGAAGCCCAGTGGGCGGCCCCATCCCAACAGCAAGATACTCTGGTGCCAGGCTGAGGACCTTAGTCACCATCTTCCAAAGTCAAAGTCTCTGACACCTTACACTTTAATGTACATACAAATCTTTTGGGGATCTTGTTAAAAATGAAGATTCTTATTCAGTAGTTCTGGACCGGAGCCTGAGGTTCAGCATTTCTACTAACAAGATCCCAGGAGATGCTGGTGATGTTGGTCCATGGACCACATTTTGAATAAAAAATAAGGCTTTCCACTTAGAAAATGTATCTGAGTGAAGGTCAACATTAGTGAAAGGATAGTTTTGATTCAGAGAGAGCTGGTAATCCCACCCCCCCAAAAAAAATTTGCATACCTTAAAGATCCAGTGTTACTGCACCAAATATTCTGTATCATCTTATGACAGAGATAAACCACTATGCTATAATGCTAGTTTTCTAGGAAACATCATTTTAGAAGTTCATACTAATTAGAAAACTGATGGAGTAAGATTTTGATCTTCTTTACCTAGTTGTCCTGTGCCCTCTGATCTCAAAACTTTCATCTAAGACGTATAAATGACGATTTTCTAATAAAATACATATCCCTCTCTTAAGGGATTCATGATTCTTCAACTATTTGTTAATTATATGGTCCTTAAAGAAGTTCATTTCTGAACTCAAATGATGCACCCAAGCTTTCTTGCACTCTCCCTCCCTCCCTCCCACTGTCTCTCTCTGCCTCCCTCCTTCTCCCCCCCCACCACATACGCACATACAGTATTCACATATCTCTTATACCATGCTCTTTGTATGAAACAAGTTGATGATTGTGTGATCGATATGAGAATTTTAATTTTTTTCAAGAAGGTAAACAAGTAACATGAAATGGTCAATATAGAATATATCTTTAATTCTGGAATTACCTGCCTAATTATAAGGTATGTCTATATGGATTTTTAGTCCTGGTTCAGAAACAAATGCACAAATAAAAACCTCCAATACTTCAGAAATTATTATGTCAATTAAGTATTTGGAAAGTAGGTTGCCATGTATTTTTCTTATATATCCATGAAGACATTCTTATTGAAGCATATAGCATGACATCTTTACGAGAAATGACCCAACTTCACATGTTATATTTCTTATTTCTGTATTTCTCTAGGTGGATCTTTTATTTACTGCAGCAAAAATATTCTAACCAAAAATAACCAGTTCAATTATATAAAAGTGTTGTGAAGCATTCAAATGGACTATATCAATCAATACAAGATGTTTATTGTTAAGCTTATTTATATTATTTTTAACTTTCATTTGTACTTTAAGTTTATACAAGTATGCAAGGGAATAAAAATTGGCAACTTCCAATATTTTATCTTGCAGGCAATTTTTCACGAAATAGGAGAATTAGATGTACCAAATCACATGATAACTTTTTTTGGCATTGAATTTGGCTTTAAGGGAACTAAAAAAAAAATCACCCTTGTATTAGTAAAAATAAATAGTTTTATTCACATCTCTTTAATGCCAAAAGGTAGTGTTTATTTCTAATTTACTCTGGAGAAGAAAGGGTTGTGTGTAAATCATGAAGCATGTGCTATCAGAACTAAATTATATTAGGTAAGTGCTTTGCATGATAGTTATGGTATAGACGAACTATTAAGAATAGTCATAGCTATGGATCTTGAGCATCTTTAAGTATATTTGCTTCCTAGAACCTTTTGATGGCGCAGCTTATTAGAACATGATACTGGGTAGAGTGAATCCCATCTGAATTGCTTTAGTTACTGGAGTAACAACTCAGAAAGAGCAGTCGTAAAGGACTTCAATATTTAGGCACAACAACCCTACTGCATGACCTCAAAACAATATTATATCAAGATTCTAGAATTTTGATAGGTAAATGTATATGAGTAAAATGTAAATTTTATACTATTTCAAAATGGTTTTACCTTAAAATCAAATCTATCAAGTACTACTATAGAATAGCTTTAATTTTTAAAATGTATTTGTCTTTGATTTGGGGTAATTGGATGAAGTGAAATTTGTTCTAATAATAAATCTGCCTCTTTCAACATTAAAAATGAGACCTAATTGGTAATATCTTAAAAAAAAAAAAAAACAGAGAATGTAGTTTTTTTTGTCAGTACTCACTAGAGTGTAAAAGTGCTTGACTTCTATTATAGTTTGATGATTTAACGTATAACATAAAATTACTTGTGAAATAAGTACAAATTGAATATCTGTAAAAGATAAAGCTCAGAATCATTTAAAGAATTGAAGATTATGGATGAAACCGTGTAAGCTCTTACCAAAACCAGTATTTGTTTTTTAAATTTACTTTTCAATTACAGTTGACAGACAGTCTTATATTACTTGGTGTATATGTGTATAAACATAGTGACTAGAAGTTTCTAGACCTTACAAAGTGATCACCCTGATTAACGTGATCAGTGGCAAATATGGAAATGCCAAAGGGAAAATGGCTTGGCTCCCCAGGCCTTGCCGCCCCTATTCAACTTTTCAATCTCACTCTAGTTAAATTTCAGTTAATTGATCTTATGAAGACTGAAGTAAATAACAACAAAAATATATATCTCACAGTTTTCACGGAACATGGTTTTCTAAAAGTTTTGTCTTTTCCTTTTCTTTATGTTTGGTCACCAGGTCATTTGTGGGAATCCCTGTATTCCGTAGGCGGAAAATCGCCAGTCTGAAAGTTCGGTGTCCTTAGCGTTCTATTGCTTATCACGTTTTTGCCCTCTAGGTGCCAACCTGGATTCACTGGAGCAAGATGTACTGAGAATGTGCCCATGAAAGTCCAAAACCAAGAAAGTATGTTAAAATAATCTGAAATTTGCTTTCTCCCACAAATTACAGCAACAATCGCTACCACTTGGTGCTTTTACAGCTCAGTCGTAACTGATTCCTTTTGTTCTGATTATGGTTTAACCACTGGGGGCATAAACCATTCAATATGGCCTCGTTTAACTGTCTGTCAACATGGGCCCCGAGGGTCACAAATTTAAAAGAATGACCCATCAGGATGGCCAGTGATGTTCGCAATCGTGACAGGCAGGCCAACCAAAAGAGAGAACATTTCCTTACAACATTTTGATCAAAGCTATGAAATGGAAAACTGAGACGAAGAAAAACTCAGATTTAATTTTAAGTGGCTCCCTTTGAAAGAAAACAGTCACTTAAAATGCTGGGATCTTTCTGTCATGTAAAACCAAGGACTAGCTTTTGTCCAAATTGTTAACCCTTTGAGGAAAATGCTAGCATCTGAAAGCCATGATTCGGACAAAGACTCAGTTCCTGAGGGTGAACTCACCAAGTTCAGTCAAAAGACACTGAAGGAGCTTCTTTCTAGCATATATTCACCTCTTCTCTTTTCTCTGTTTTTTCTACCATTGTTTTTTGTTTCTTCTCTCAGGTGCCCAAATGAGTTTACTGGTGATCGCTGCCAAAACTACGTAATGGCCAGCTTCTACAGTACGTCCACTCCCTTTCTGTCTCTGCCTGAATAGGAGCATGCTCAGTCGGTGCTGCTTTCTTGTTGCTGCATCTCCCCTCAGATTTCACCTAGAGCTAGATGTGTTTTACCAGGTCTAACACTGACTGCCTCTGCCTGTCGCATGAGAACATTAACAAAAGCGATTGTATTACTTCCTCTGTTCGTGACTAGTTGGCTCTGAGAATCTAATAGGTGTGTGAGGCTCCCGATGTTTCTGAAATTGATATTGAATAATGTGATAAAAATGATAGTCAATATCAAGCAGTGCAATTATAATAAAGGCATTTAAAAGTCTCACTTTTATTGATAAAATAAAATCGTTCCACTGAACAGTCCATCTTCTTTATAAAATGACAACATCCTGAAAAAGATGTTGCTAAGTTGTAATCAATATGCACTTGAAATGATGGTAAGTTAATTTTGGTTCAGAGTGTATTTATAATGAATAAACTTAATAAAAAGAGTTCAGATGTTTTTCTTCATTAACTAGCAGTTTGCATTTAGGTATAAAAAAAAAATCACTGAATAGGAAAATTAAAAACAAACATTTCACAGCAAATGAGATAGCCTAACTTCAACTTATGTTGCTTAGGAAACAAGTGATTCAGGACTAGTTTAAACAATCATTTATTTATGTTAGCATTTCTTTATGCTACTTTCAATGATGATTTTTAGAGGGAAATCGTTGTTTTAAACTAATATTTATTTTGAAATATAACAGTTCACCTCTAGATATATATTTTTAAATGCAGAACTACAAAAGTTTGATGGATTTCTATGGCTTCATAAAGTTTTGAATATCATTGAAAAGACCCAATTCACATTGAATATAATTGCATGGATAACTAAACTGAATTTGTCCTATTATGAATCAGGACTATAGCTTTTAATTCTGGAGCTTTCAAAGCTTCGTATTTAAAAAGGATCTTGTATGACTATCCGTTTAGATCAAAGGTTGACATCTTTTTTTTCTGGAAAGGATCAGACAATAAATACTTTAGGTTTTCCGGGTGATATCATCTATGTCACAGCTACTCAACTGTGTAGCTGTGATGGTAGCACAAAAGCAGCCACAGACAGTGTGTAAACTGGTGAGCATGGCCGTGTGCTGTTAAAACTTTATTTACAAAAGCAGGCAGTGAGTGGGCTGGATTTGTCAACCTCTGATTTAGATTGTCAGTTGCTCACTCTGAAAATATTTCACATAACTTATTGAAGTATGCATTTATGTAACACAAGAAACAATGACACAAGCTGGTCATTTGGGGTCCCAAATGGAATTAGAGATTTACCCTTATTCATATGCATGCAAAGCATAAGAATCTATTGATCATGTTAACAGTCATAGAAGAATAAATTCCATGGAAAAATAAATTCCATATGCGTTATGGGGAGATTAGACCCATAATGTTCGATTGTTTATTTAGTGAAGTGGTACTTATTATATATTTATATAGGCTACATATCAAAGATTATGTTATCAGCTGTTTTCTGTTATGAAAAATTGGTAAATCGACATTACTAAATTTTCAAATGCAGTCTTCGTTTTATTCACAAATCTTTAATATGCATTTAGTGAACAGATTTTTTTTGTACATAGCTATAGATTAATTTTTTTATATGTAGATAAAATGGAATGTAAAAATAGAAAGGAAATAATAGAATTTAACTTACTATGTTCAAGCCATTTCTTTTAGAAATGTGTGTGTGTTCAAATAAGATAAATTTAGCAAATCCATGTAACTGTATAAATATAATGAAATTATATTGTCTAATTTAATGAAAATTCTGAACATTTGCATTATGCTTAAATTTTTGGTGTTATATAGTTTCATTGTACGCTGAAGGCAATGTCGGGGTACCATATAGAGAAAACCATTAAAAATGAAGATATTTCTCAAAATAATAATGCAGATGTATCTGACAGTAGTAACCGGAGAAAATGTTCTAAATGTCTCTTTTAGACCATTATCTTTCATAAAATATTATTTTAAAAGAGCCACTATGTATTTAATCAGAGTGTGATTCCTTAAATAACTTTAAATTCTTTAGTAAGCTTTCAGTGGCACTTTTGGAAAACATCCAGGAAAGCAGCATTCATATTTAACCTGATTTAACAAAGATTGATAGGAAGCACATTTATGAACAAAATCTGTAATGACTGTGCATCCGTGCTGCCTCATGCCTGGAAAAGCAAGGACTTCCCATGAGAAACTGCTTTCCAAAGTTATCCAGAGTTAATTTTCTAACCTCAATGTCTTAAATTCTCAGTTTTTATTTCCGCAAACTCCCCCAAAGAAGGCAGGAAAATAAATTTTTGCTGCTCCAAGTAGCAATGAGAGCTGCACAAAGAATAAAAACCGTTGCCACAGTCATAACATTTAAAATTAATTGTTTATATTCATGAAGTCTGAAACGCATAACATAAATTTTAAAAGATATTCCCCAGCTTTTAAGAGAAACATTTTTCAACTTACCAAACCACATTTTCAGTTGAAAAATAACATTCTAAAAAAAATGTGCAATTTTACAATGCTTATTAACACAAATTATATTATTAGGAGTTGATGTAACTTTTCCGGTCAGAGTATCCTATGGGGCATGTATTGATTTATAAAAACTGGCTTAATATGAAGAAAGGAACAAATGTATATTTTATATGGCTTTCTTGAAGAAAGCCATGTGTTTTGAAATAAAACATATTTATATTACTTTCTAGGACAATATTGTCAAGGCTAGTCAGCTTCAAATTTGACCTATTGACACAGAATTCCTACTTGAAAGGATTGTGTTCATCAATGTGTGTGTGCATACGTGTGTGCGTGTGTATGTGTGTGTGTGTGTGTGTGTGGTGTGTGTGTGTATAGGTAATCTATAATCAATTTATAGATTTTATGGAGAGGGGAAAAAAAAGTATTCACAGCTTCAATAGCTAGAGGAAGTATGAGGCAAGTACGTCATATATAAACTAACATATTATAGGAAGTAATTATAGAATAGCCCAAATTATAGAATATTTTAATAAGTACAATTTTAGAACTTTTAGACATGATCTCAAAATGAGTAACCTTAATTTAACATATATTCTTAAAAGTCGCTTTGAATCATAGTGCTTAAATTATTTATGTTGATTTCTAAATGCTTTTTAAATCTGTTAAAGTTATTAATTTATGTATCAAAAATGTATATCTTGCTGACAGTAGAATAAAGGCATACTCAATCTATGACAAAATTATCAAAAATTCCAACTGAGTGTTAGTGAGATTTTACTGTGTGTGTGTTTGTGAATGTGCTCTTGTGTACATGGAAACTTGGAAGTAAGGAGAAAGGTCTCCTATTACATTTTGAAGGGCTCAGTGGCAAAAAAAAAAAAAGTATCTACATTTGTAAAGGTAAGTTGAAAATTAAATGCCAAACACTGAGTTTGTCCTGTTTAGAACTGACATTGACCAAACTCCTTTAGAAATCTCAGAGACGTGGAAAGGCAAGACTATACATAAGTCTTTGAGACCATTTCCACAATGAGGCCCAAGATGTTAAAGAGTAAAGTCTTAAATGTCTTCAAATTTTAACAGAAACTGTAATTGCATGTACATATAATTTTGCTAAAAGAAAGTTGTTTCATTGTTTTTTTTTTTTTCTCTAATGGAATTGAAAATTTAAATTAACCTACAGGTTAATCAGTTTTCTTCAAACAATTATAAAATCCTAAGCAAAGAATTAGCGAGTCAATATTTAATAGTTTTTCTGAAGACTCTTAGATTTAAATTAATTTTTTATATTGCTTTCTGCACAGCAGGAAATCACATGTAGAAAAGGAAACTAAATTGTTTACAGTAACCTTTGAGTTTTTGAATTATTAATTTAATTTGAAAAATGTAGTGGGTAGGCAGAAGTTCAATAGGAAGTGTATGATACATAATGAGCCTAAGCCAACATTAGATTAAATAGAATAGATAGAAAATAGTAACCTCTTTATAAAATGAAAAGTGTTTGTGTATTCTGCTTTTCTTGACTCACAATGAAAGAAACGTAGGCACCAATAGTAAAAATAAATTAGAGCAGTATTTGCTCCAGGTCTAGAATGACTGATGCATGTTTCCTCTGCTTGTTTCCTTGTTAGGGCTTATGGCCAGAAGAGATTCTAGTTTTAAGTACCAATTTCCTTTTGAATTATTTGAAATTGAAGCTGCCTGATATGAATGACTTCCCATGAAATGAAATTATAGTTAGGCTCACAGACTTACCTATAAAACTGTAAATGCAGTAATATGTATGCATGGGCATGCTACTAATTTTATTGAAGACTTAACCAAGCTTTCTACGCAACTAATATATATCATTAGCAGTGTTCATGTAGGCATAGAATAATGATTCTCTGGAAAGAGTTTCTGTAAATATCTCTTGATTTTAACCCTTAAATTATTACTGATGGGTAGGAGGAAAAGATGAGAGATGGAGATGGTTCTAGGGGAAAAAATTGATTGTACCCTCATGGAAATATGTAAGGAAATTCATTATCACATACTCGGAAAATGAATTTTTATTCCTTGGTGTTCCAAAATTTATATAAGGGAAACAAATAGAAAAAAAAAAAAGTCCATTTGTCAAATTGAGTGTTGCACAGAGGCAAGAGAAATTTGTTTGGATATGAATAAATTGTTATTTTGCTGTGAACATTGTACAACCAAAATAACGCTACATCCTCTGGTTTATCCTGGACCTAAGACAGAGGGGTCTCTCTATTATAATACTGCCTCTCATTATCATTGTTACTCGATTTACTACTTGATATATATATATATATTTCTTAATCTGGGAAACTTCATTTCCTGGCAAGTTTTTAAAGTATAAATTTTTGACATATCCCAGAAGCATTCAGAGTTTTCCTGACCATGAAATTAGTTAAAAGAAAACCTACATGCAGTAATTGGCCCAAGGTGAGTCTCCAGATGTGTCTGTTCTCCCAGCTATTAAACCCTTCTGCTGTTGGCGGGCATATTTCATGGCTCCTTTATCCCACAGGGTTGCCCTGTGAGCCATGTTAGTACCATAAGCATTTTGTCAATGAGAAATTATGCTGTCCAAGTCAATGAACAGGTAAATGGCAGAGGCAGGACCAGAAACCAGGATGTCTCCAGCACGCTTACCTTCTACACTGCCCTCTCTCTATGAGGCTCTTTGTCCAAACCCAAACTGACGGTTTTGCACTCCACCACACATTTTGAAAGTTAAGAGATGCCTTGCCATATTTGTGGACCACCTTGGTATCTCTCTAATCAGTGATCAAGGGAAAAAATGTAGACCTCTGAACCTCTGTTTTTATTTTGCCCTTGCCTTTACACCATACTCGCATAAATAAGGAACTCCTAAAAAGTCCCACCTGGTGAAACTTGATGAACAATTTTTGTTTCAAGAATGGGATCGGTCATTTCTAGAGGTGTTTTTTTTTTTTTTTTACTTTGCCCAGTTTTACCCATTTCTCACTTGAGCCTGTGCTGGCTCTACTAGCCCTACGATCCCTGCAATCCTCGTGTCTCTGCAGTCAGATCTGCCAGGACTGGGGGCTGTGGGTTCACTCCTCTGAGTTGCCTTCCACAGCTGCCCTCAGGTCCTCTGAATGCCTGTACTTGTCGGCTCTCATCTGGGCATCAGAGCTCAGCACTGTGGAGTGATCATCTAATTGAATTGGCTCTCTGTTATTTAAGGGAGTAATAAATTAAAATTAACTGAAGACAACAGGAATTGTATCTTCCCCCATCTTTTTCTTTTCTACAAGTTTTAAAAGGCATTGAGTTTCCTGCATCACCAGGAATTATATGAAAAAAACTGGAAGCAGATTCTGATGCCCCAGTGCCCTGTCTGGCTTTTGGGAAAGAAGTGTTTGTTAAATACCAGGTAAATATTGGAGAAAGTGGAAGCTTAGGAGAAAAAAGAGAGTTTTTTAAAAGATAAATAACCAAAACGATGAGAGATATTAGAGCATATCTAATGAAAAATATAAATCCAACGTGATAAAATTTTCAAACCAAATTACTACCCTCTTGGCTTCTGGTCTTGGCTCTGCCACTGTGTGTCTTTGGGTTAAAAAAAAAAAAAGAAAGAAAAAAATTTTTTTCACTTTTCTGGAACTTTGCTTCTGCCTTTTGAAAAGACAGGAATGAAATAATACCAAATGCCTTTTCTGATTATAAATATGATATTTCTATTCTCAAACAATGAAGGAGCGTAGGATAGTTCAGCTAAACAGCTTCTCCCTCAGTAAGTCTTTTAAGGGTTAATAAAGACACAGTGTGCTGGTATTTGCACACCTTTTAAAAGAGAAGTTCCCCGTGTGGACTCGTGGAGGCGTACCTGAGCACTGCTTCGTTAACCACCACCGTTTGTCCTGCTCGATGTGCACGCACAGAGCCGTAATAGTCATGTGTAATGTGTTTTGGAGTGCAGTGTATTGCTCTTTTCTGAAACTTTTTCCCTTTCTTTCTTTTTTTGTCAACTTTCTGCATTGGCAGAGCATCTTGGGATTGAATTTATGGGTATGGACCAATCATCATTCCTTTTAGCCTGCAGAATTTAGAGCCTATGAGCTGAAATCTTTTTCCCTTCCTCCTCTTACCTTTCAGTTCCTAACTAATTTCCTTTTTCTTTAGAAGGGATCATACAGCTATAACAATGATTTCTCTGCTTTCAACCTATGATTAGTTTACTGAAACGTTACTGAGTGCAGCAGCTTTTAGATTCCCAAACTTCACTTAGAGTTTAAAATCACCTCACCTGCTACAAATTCACATCTATCCCACGTTCTTTGACCCACTAATTGGATCTGGCCATGCTGTTATTTCAGAGCAGGGGTAAGTTGGAGTGGTGCAGAAGGCTACAAGGAAGAACCAAACCAGGGGCTTGAGAACCAAAGAAACTTTAAAATGCATCACCTTAAAAAACACCACATCTTAGGCTGATGGGAGTTTGACATACGATGTAAAAATCATATATTTAATATAATAGCATAGAAAGCCCTTACCTTACAACACAATATTATACGAACAGGCATAAACTGCTCTGATTTTCTGGAGATATTCAAGCACAACTCTGGCCAACTTCATTATCTTATAAAAAAGGAAATAGAAACAGAAAGAAATAAGCCTTGCGCTATTTTAAGTGGAAGTTCTAGTCCTAATGGAATTAAACTTGAGTCACTAAGATTATCCAGACCCATAATCAAATAGAAATTTTCACACTGTAAACATAAAATGTCTCCTATAAGCATATGAATTTGGGGCCTGCTTCTTTCGAAGGCCTGCATCCTAAACAGTCTCAGGAGGAAGGAAAGCCAGGCTACCTTCCCAGAGGCTCCACAGCACAGGCCCCGCGACTCCTGAATACCGCGTGCAACCCTGGGACGTGGTCATGGGTCACCAATGTCTTAATTAACAGAATATCTGATCCCCATCCAGCTGGTGTCAGTGACATCATGCACGGAGGGCACCTTACATTTGATGTTTTCTTTTGGCTGATAACATCACAGTCTCACCTAATGTACCTTCCATTATTTATGGAAAATGAGGCTGTTGCAGGATATAGCAGTTATAGGAATAAAAACTCAATTGCCCATTGCTCCAAAAATTTTTCAGGAGAAAACTATTTGCTTGATGAGAAAAACCCCCTCATTTATATGTGGTTCTTTGCACATCAGAGAACATCTCCCCAAAATGAGATGCACAGCAGGGCCTACCAACATCACTCTGGTGGCAGGCCGTGTATATGAGGGGAGTTAGCTATTCGGGTTACTTCCCTCGGGATAAAAATTGTCCCACTTCTAAAAAAACTTATTGGCCTTTCCTGCAGAGAGAGAAAACATTCTACCATCACCTCCAGTCCTCTCAGTAACAGCATCCTCCCCGCTTTATCATTTTAGGGTCCGACTATAGAACTTACTATTTTTATTCCCAAACAGTGAAGTACATACAGTAAAGGATATTTCAGACATACCATTTCTCCTTCGGTAAGATCTTAAGGGTTAGTAAAGACACACTGTACTTGCATTTGAATGTCTCTTAAAGGCAATCTTTGCAGAGGGCTCTATAGTCCCAGGGCCAGAACATTCCATCCTTAAGGAAAATCAGACCTTAAAGGCCACTTAAAATTGAGAAAGGCAAGGCCCCTGTCTCTTGGCCTGGCCAGATCATAGTGAAAAACAAAACAAAACAAAACAACGGTGCTTGATCTGATTCTCTTCAACGCATCCAGCCATAGAGTGAAGTCTCAGAATCATTTCCACTCATTAAGGCAGATCCGCCAACTCGACTGAGGGCTTCTTTTTTTTCAGTGCTGCCTCTAATTTACTCTTGCCCTAATGACCCTGTTACACTAGGAAAGATGAAGAGGGAAAAGGGGTTAATATTATTTCTCATCAAGCATTTTTTTCTTTCAATACATTCATATAGTGTGGGGTCACCTGATCTAGTAAACCACCGGAAAATCAAACAGAAATTTAGATGAGGAGCATTTAACGCTTTCAGTAAAGGCTGATGTGAATACGGAATCCTAACCCCACATCTGTATTCTACAGGCCTTGGCTTTAATTGCTTCATTTCGGCACTTTTGCTTTACCCTTTGGCCTTTATTGGGCTGCCTTTTTATTTCCTTGACTGAATTCACTGGAAAATGTGGGCCTTCCTACATAACGTAGGAAGAATGGGTAAGTCATCATATACCATTTGTTCACAAACTCCGGTCAATCTATTCTTTAATAATTAACGACAACCAAAAAACTTCTCAAAAGAATTACTGAGAGTATGTATGATCTTTTGTCCCCACTTATTCTTAAATAAGTCACTTTTTGTAGTTTGCAGAAGCAAGTTCAAAGTTTTTCCTAAGGATAGAATGTTAAGAGGTCAATGCCACCAAACCCTTACTGTTCTAAGAGAAGGAAAAATGGAGTCAGCGAAAAAGGACACAGAGAGCAGGGTCTTCATTTTCTTGGCAACAATACTTTTAGACTCCTATTTCTTCACCAACTTGCCACAGCCAAAGGGGCCCTGCTCTGCATCCTGGGCCCCACGGAGAAGGACCTGTGGGTGCCTCTGCTTCTTAGATGTATATTCTGAAAGCCAATCCAGATGCCAGGTCAAAGAAGAAGCTCCAGTGGCATCAGCTCACAGATTAACACCCTATAAAATGTAATTCCCTGTCCTGTGGCTATGGGGGAGGGGAGGCAGCAGACACAGCCATTAACACAGAAGCATTCACATTCCTTGTCCTCACTTGACTTCTGCAGCACAAAAACATGTGACACCACTCTTACGTCTCCTGGTTCATTGTTTCACCGCAGTGCACCAGCCGCTTTGCTTTCTAATTGTGGCTTCCATGTGACGGCCAGCCTAGGTTAGGAGTTATGCTGTATGGAGTAACCCTTCCAACTCTGCATCCACCTTTTCTTCTCACCTGAGCATTTCCTCCCTCCGGTTTCCTTTTTTTATTTTTCCTCCCTTAGTATCAGGCATGCTGTGCCAGGGACTTCAGATGGCTCCTTCACTTTTAACCTTGTTTTCCCTGGTACCTGAGGTACCTGACTTCCTCCTTCTCTCTGTCATTCTGTCAGTCTGTCTGTCCTCTTGGTTTGTTTTTCTTTTCCACTTCCAACCCTTTTGGTTTGTTTTTGTCTAATCTCTGCGACATTCTAGTCTTTACCCACTGACTTCTGTTCTCCTCCTCCTGTTAATAATCAGTGCTATATTAATTTGATTTGACAACGTTTCTGACCTGTTAACTGGAATTTGATTACCATGGGCTTGGCTTGTAGGAAATGTTTTGTTTAATGATAAGGTCTACTGTATCATAGAAACTAAAACATACTTTTTCATTTCAAGAAAACTTCCTGCAAATTACCCTCTCGACAGAGCAAAAAGGTGTGGTTACTGAGACTGAGAATGTAAACTGAAATTGTTCAGTAAGGCCCCATGTTGATGTCCGCATAAGAGAACTTCATTTGTACAATATTCCCAGTTCTCGATCAGTTTATTAATCAGATTATCAAGCATAGCCTAAGTGGCTGATTATGTACCAGTTGAGTTCTCTTGGGGAAGTGTAATTAGACTGGTTGGAAGCTTAGTTCCTAAAGGATAAGGTTCACCACTAAATCAGCAAATCTTGCTAAGAACCTAGCCTGCCATAGTAGAATCAAGTTATCCTCACAAAAAAAAAAAAAACTGATTTGCAGATAGGTAGGCTTTCATGAGTAAGAGACTGGTTGCATTTGGGGTACAATAGTACCTTTAGTCCAAAGTTCTAGGTATCGAACTTCCTTAGTGTAACATATATTAACTAATTTGCCGTATTGGTCAATGCAGAAATGTATAATCTATTCCAAATCACTCATTAGTTGAGCTAATGGTTTCTTGCTACAGATAAATATGGTCTCTAAGTACAGTTGATGAAGTAATAATTGTCCTCCAAATGACAAAACTACACGTTGGACCAGGACTATCACATAGGGTTTTCTCTGATACAGTGCCCTGCTTCTCCATATTGTGCAGCTTATGTTCATATTTTACCTGTGAAATCATAGGGACCCAGCCCCAATTTTGTTGCTAACTACAAGTCAAGCTCATGTTTGCATATGTCTTTGAGTTTATTTTTTAAATTAGAAATGGCTCTTTGTAAAGACCACTGGAATATAAACTAGCTGGGAAATCAAAAGAGACTGGGGGCGGAGGCAGAAAAGAGGAGAGGAGGGTCCCAGTGAAGCCCATCCCAGCTACTTTTATTGTTGTTGATTCCCGTTGTCTTTGCAAGAGATGTTTGCAAGAGATTTTTTTAAAAAGTAAAATCTACAGTTTTAACCGAATAGTAATTCTATAGTCAATGTTTATTATTTGCCAGTTATTATTTGCCAGTTATTATTATTTGCTGTACGTTAAGTGTATCTGCAAAAAGTAATGAATTATCATGCATTAATTATCTTTTGCATATGGACAATGCCATGCAGCATGCCAACTACTCGTTTGTAAGTCCTGGCAGGTCAAAGGGGCCTTTGGTGACATCTGCTCTCATCCCTTTCTAGAAGCGGAGGAGCTCTACCAGAAGAGGGTGCTGACCATCACCGGCATCTGCATCGCCCTGCTAGTGGTCGGCATCATGTGTGTGGTGGCCTACTGCAAAACCAAGTAAACCGTCCTCCTCTGGCCTTCTCCCTTCACAAACACATGGCATAGCCAGCAAGGGCTTTGCAGAAAGGCACCTCCACAGCTCAGTCTTGAAAAGAGAAGGGGGCACAAGGAGACTTTTCCCCTTACTTTTTCTTCTGAAAAATCTATTTGTAGGACGTTTCCTAATCGCATTAGAAAGCTTTGCTTATTAGTGTGAAAATGTTCAAACGACTTCTGATAAGTGACCACAGCCCCGTGACTGGAGAAAGGGTTGGGGACACACACATGCGTGGATGTGGGTGCACACATCACATCCTGAGAGGACAGTGGTAGGTACCAAAGATGCGCTTATATGTCACTCACTGCTTAGCGCACGTCCAATTCACACTAATGCTTAAAAGATAAAGGAAACACTTGGCGGTGTTTGAAATGCAGTTTTCTGAACATTATACTGATTATTTTCAATTTCATCTAATTAAATTTCCAGTTCAAGTGCTCTCAAAGTGTGAGATGTACAAAAGGAATCTCATGGGAGGAAAATCAAGCAAAACTTGCTTTGAAAGAACAAAAGGAAAATGTTAAAGCAGATTTGTGTTCACTGTGTTTGGTCTTTTAAACTGAGTCCATATTAAGAAATATAATTACTGTGTGACATGAATTCCCTCCACTTTCTTTCTGACATATAACCTCTACTTCAAGACTGAAATAATATTAACAATTTTGTTTTGTTGCTTCATCATAGAAATTCTCTTGCCAAAACTAGCCATGGGAATATTATTGTGATCTGAATGTTGCATTGAGGAACAAAGAATATGTACTTTTATACCATAAAATCAGGGGCAAGGATGATGCTTTCTTAATATCCCAGGATTCAGTGTGTTGCCAGAATTTAGTAAGTGATAGAAGACGAGCCTTCGTGGAGTCCACCTTATGAGTCTTATTAGATTCAATCTCGATATTTCAATATTCATTACCAATTATCCAAAAAAGTGTTACTAGAGTAGGATTGTATTACAATTGTGCCAGAATCTACTGGGAAAATATATACATATCTTAACTCATGTACAATGCTATACTATTCGTGCACACACACTATGTATAATGTTGATTCAATACTAACTTCATTTTCTTAAGAGACACACAGGCAAAATTATAAATGAAATTGCTTTATCGATTGCACAGCACAAATTTTTACCTAAGACCAATGACTATCTGTAAGACTTAGGCAAAGACGGACTGACTAGGAAAGTTGGGGTTTTAGCCAAGTATCAATTTGGCTTATCTTGTCTTCTCCTGTCTCTTTTTTTTAATCTCTCAGCAGTCCAGTTAAATTTCAGCTTCTCAAAACTATTTGCTAATAACGTGCGGTTCCATATCTGCCCATAGGCAGATTCTGAGATAAAATGGCCCACCCTCACCCCCACCCCTACTACCAGTCTACTGCCTGAGTTACATGTTGGTCGATGAAAGAATTGACTGTACTAAGAAATATAAATAATAGAAAATAAATGCTCCATTTTTCATATGCAGGAAACAGCGGAAAAAGCTTCATGACCGGCTTCGGCAGAGTCTTCGGTCTGAACGAAACAACATGGTGAACATAGCAAATGGGCCTCACCACCCTAACCCACCCCCCGAGAACGTCCAGCTGGTGAATGTATGTTGACTCTGGCCAGTGGAAAAGCTGAGCATCTCTCCTCTGTTCAGGCACCTTGAAGTTTATTTTCTAAAGCTCTTAGGCTCTTAGCTGCTACCATTAATCTCCGCAGCTTCCAGGAATCCAAGGTTTCGCCAGGAGAAAATAATGGGGACATTTTTTAAAGTGGATTTGGTTACTGTAAAACCAGCACATTTCCTCTTCCAAAGTGTTCATTAAGGGGCTGGAATAATAACTTTGGGTTTGTTCTGTAGGGAGGCCATAACTGGAAGAAAGAAAAGGAAAACACAAAGAAAAAATAATAAAATTAATGATACAAGAATCAGAAGGAAATGTTTTATTTTTATAATTTGGAAATGAAGGCTACTCTAGTCTATAACTGATTAGTACTGATAACAGAGCTAAGGACTTTAGAGTGATTTTTATTAGAGGCATTTTACAGTGTCTGACAATCTGCTGATTTTGACTTACAGAGGAAGAAATTAGGGCATGGAAAGGTCAAGTAACTTATCAAACTTGCTTCTCAGCAAAACTGGAAGAATATAATGCTTTTTTATTCCCTGACTCTTTCTACATGATGTCAAACTCTCCAGATGAAATATACCCCTAATCATTCAAATATTTTGTTTAAAATTTACCAAGCACTCGGCTTTTAAATATAACTAAGTCATAGAATATTAGATTCTGAGAGTCTTTAGATATCATCTTCCAAACCTCCCCCTTTTACAGGTAAGGGCCAGTGCCAGACTTAGTTTTCCTGGCTTTTGAAGTATTGCTCTTCTTATTCCACTATGATTCTTCATTTTCCTCTGATGTTTGGCTTTTTATAAGCAAAGCTCAGAGATGATATCGCACTACCATTTTCTATCTTATAGAAAAAGGTATATTTTATGTGGAGCAAATATCTCATAGACCCAAGTTCAGAGTTGATGTTTACTAAATCACCAACAAATCTTGTAGCAAAGACTTTTGGGAGACTGTTAGAGTAAGGTGCTGATATATTAATGTTCTGCTGCTTTCCTCCCCCTACCAGTGTCCCTTAGAATGTTATGCACAGTTGATAAATGCATTCACTACAGACACACCTGTAATCTGTCACTATGAATGCTATAATATATAGAAGGCAGAATGACTTTCTGGATTCCAATTATGGCTCAAGCTGTATGACTTTGGGCTTTAACCTTTCTAAACCTTTTTTGTTTGTTATGAAAACAGGCCTAAAAATAATTACTTCAAAAAGTTCTTGTGAGCATTGAATGAGAGAATTATGTACAACACTTAGCCCAGTGGCAGTTAGTGAGTGTTCAAAAATTGTTAAATATTATTTTCATTAGAGTCACTGAACTTACATCGCCTTCCAAGGAGCATGATTGAAATGGTACAGAGGTTGGGAATAGCTCGCTGTATATGACATTGACATCTTTCCTTTAAAGCAGTCTAGCTGTACATCCCAGAAAGATCCACACGGTATAACTTTTCTGTTAAAAGAATCATCTAGAATTTTAAGCATAATTTAAGTTGTATATTTTGGGGTTTCCACAGATATATCAGGTTCCTTTACAGCCCAGAGCTCATCAGATTATAAGGGGCCTTATTTTATCTAAGAGTATTCCTTTCCATACCTCTTCTCATTTAACTCAATCTAGTGTAAATATTAATAGCATTTAAAACACAACTTCAGATGTGCCTCTTTCACTGATAGAAAGCGGTAATAGCCACTGTGATTTGGTGATGAAAATAAAGTAGAATCTACTTGCACTGCTATATATTATGTGCTTCGTCAAGATGTGTGACCTTGGCAACTGCTGTAAAACCTTCAAATCTTTCAGTAACCTTGTTAGTCCTACCACTGACAATAAGTTAAGAATTTTGGTGATATCATTAAGGCAACATGAGCAGCGCTAGGAAATTGAAAGAAAAAGGTAGATTAAAAAAAAAGATTTAAAAAACAATTCTTCTACTAACTTAACATTTGAAATAAGACAAACCATCTCTATGCTTTTGTTTGACTCAATATCTGTTCATCTTTCACTTGCAACAATCATGACAAAAATGAATACTGGGCAGAGATTTATATTGAATTCTCACATTATCAACTGGAAAGGAAATAGAAACATTAGGTCTGTTTTTATAATACGTAGTCATGATCGTAGGACCTACATTGGGTGCACATCTGGAAAGTAATTCATTAACTCCATTCATCAAATCTAAAAGACACAGTAGCGAGGGTAGGATTTGCCATCTGACCATTGGAGAAATGGAATATATTGTGGAGCATATGTACTAGAACAGATTTTATGTGTGTCTAACAATGTTTTGATTTTCATGAATCTTCAAGTTGTGTCTCTTTGTTTATCCAGCAATACGTATCTAAAAATGTCATCTCTAGTGAGCATATTGTTGAGAGAGAAGTGGAGACATCTTTTTCCACCAGTCACTATACCTCGACAGCTCATCATTCCACTACTGTCACCCAGACTCCTAGTCACAGGTATGAGAATAAAACAATTGCATGGCATTTCTCCAAGAATGAATTTTTGCACATTTCTTTTGCTATCACTGCCTAAGAAAGGGACAGAAGACACTTATTGGACAGTGAATTATAGTTAAATGTATGGTTTGGAACAAAAACAGACTTTAGACATCAGCTGGCTCTTGCTGTTTAAATTCGAGCCTTAATTATTTTTATCACCAAAAAAGGGAAAATATTACTCACCTTAAGGATTGTTGTTTCCTATTTTAGAGATTATCTTTACTCATGCCCAACCACTCACTGAATTGCTACACTAGGAAGAGTCAGTCTTAGATGCTCTATAATACTTAGAAGTTGACTTCTTCCAATAATTAAATTGCCCTGGAAAAAGTACATGAGAAATTGGTTAAATAACTGAACCCTAAATTCTCAAATGCCCAGGTAACCAAGGGCAACACTAGACGTCCAAATGTAGCTCAAAGGACAAATGCTTCCTTAACCTAAGTCACTCAAGAACACAATGATTATGAGAATATTTAGTACAGAGTGACATTTGATAAATATGTATTGAATGAATGAACAAATGAATAAACAGTATCCTTACAAAACCAATCCAAATCAAGTTCCTTTCTATATAGCAATTATCTTTATAACAATTGTATTCAGAGACAAGTAATGTTGTAGTAAACTACTGATGCACCAATAATTTGAAATATTTGCCAGATTACTTTCTTTCATTTCCATTTTTGCATATAACTTAAAAATATATATATACATATATATATCTTTGCCTCTCACATTTCCCCTCTAGTTGGAGCAATGGACACACTGAGAGCATCATTTCAGAAAGCCACTCTGTAATCATGATGTCATCAGTAGAAAACAGTAGGCACAGCAGCCCAACTGGGGGCCCAAGAGGACGTCTTAATGGCATGGGAGGCCCTCGTGAATGTAACAGCTTCCTCAGGCATGCCAGAGACACCCCCGACTCCTACCGAGACTCTCCTCATAGTGAAAGGTAAAACCGAAGGGCAAAGCTACTGCAGAGGAGAAAGAACCCCAGTAAGAGAATCCCCGTGAGCACCTGCGGTCTCACCTAAGGAAATCTACTATAATGAGAATCAGGGGCAGCAGTTGCCTGTTCTAGGAATGCTCCTAGTTGATGAAGTCATCTTTCTGTTTGACTGAACTTATTTCTTCTGAGCGTCTCACGACGTCCCAGTGGCTGACAGGCAACAGACTCTTAAAGAGCTCGAGTGATTTGATGTGGAAAGGTGCAGCAAACTTGGAGTTCCTAGCTCCGACCTTAGGCTCAGACCCACTTGGGATTTGTTTCCTCAGTTGTAACTTTAGAGAGATGGCACCAATGATTGCTAAGGACCCTTCTATAATTCCAATTTGCCAGATATCCAAACTCTGGTCAAATTGACCTCATGTTCTCATGTGCTAACTCTCTCTTACCTTCTAGCCTCAGTTAAAGCAAATGGAGGGCTATGTCACTGCTGACTGTCATGGGGGACAACCGTTTGCATTACACCATAGATTATCCCTTTTATGAAATCCAAGAAAGGATGAATAAATAAATCTTTTGTATGCTGCACCTGGCAGTCTTCACAGGTGGTTTTTCAAAGCAGATATTGCCTTTGATATGGCCCTTTGTTCCAGAACGTTTTGGCTTTCTTCTGGGGATATTGGATTGGGGTTGGGGAGTTACAGCAAAGGTAAAATAAATAACAGAGAAAAGTAAATTGAAATTAATAGGAATACTGAATTTATAGATTCTTTTCATTTATTTTCACTTAAACTGAGAGAGAGTAATACTCAACCAGCATTTCTAGCCCATAAGTAAGCTGTTATTTGTTTTCAAATTCAGTGGGGTTTCGTTTGCTTATTTACTTTATTGTCATCTCAGTCTAATCTTTGACCAGTTGTTAAAAGATCTACACAATGTAGAATACATACTTATTTGGTATTTACGTGAGTGGAGATAATATTGATAGCCTCTTTCCTCATGAACTGGGAAGTGCTTACAACAAAGGATGACAAGTTCTTGGCTTTCAGGTCAGATACAGCCTGTTAGTCATTTCTTCGAGGGCCTTTATATGAAATATCCCAAAATGGTATGTCAGAGCTTTATGGAATTAATGTTTGCACTGTTCCTCTGTTAAAAGGTAGGCATGGCCCAAAACTAGTTTAAAACATTACTCTTAAATTTATATAATTATAACTTTATGTATTAATGAAGTTTATCTGCCCTAATTTAATCTTTTTTGAAACCTGAAAAAGAGGCTAGGAGTAAATTCTTTTTTTATCACTACATGTGATATTTATTTTTAAAAGTTGACATTTCCCTACTGTGGTAGGCTTCCTTTCATATCCCAGACATTCTCTAAGACTGTATAATATAGCTGAACCCAGAGACCATGGAAAGAAAAGGTGAAGCACTTTTATGTGTTGGTTGAATTTGGATTAGCATTTCACAGAGAGCTTAATTTTAGTATCCCCAAAGCAAAAAGTCTGAAGACTCAAGCCCCAAATATTTCAATCTCTAGACACTTTTCCCATTTTAGATACAGCCAGATCTCACATCCATATAACTCTGAATCATGGCTGAAGAGCAGGAAAGTGAATGGGTTCCTGTTAGCTAATGTTCAGATGGTGGTGTCCTGTGTCATCCCAGGTCAAGTCAAATTAGATTCTGTGAATGCCAATGTGAAGAAAAGAGTCACTGAGTGCTAGGCATTGGTAACATTTTTGTCAAAAGCTGAGAAATGTGACTCTGAATAAGCCACATCTTCAGTGTCAAGTAAGGTCTACTAACTCTGGAGGAAGAAAGCATGATATGGTAAAAACAATGCACTCAGTGTCTTGTCAGTGAGATTCACTGAGCGTTATCAGAAATAACATGACATAAGGTAACATGGTACAGCTAACCCTTAAGCAGTCACAGAGATACGTCAAGATTGATGCAGCTGTAAGTTTTGGAAGAAAGGTAGACCAGGAAGCTGATGTAAGGTTCTCTCAGGCTTATCTTTGAATGTCTTCGTCACTGAGATGGATAGTCGCAAATTGAATGTTAAGAAGTAGCATTTGGTGGAAAAATTTACAGCACACAAATGTGTTACACTGTTATCAGGAATAAATCTAAGTTACTATGCTCTTTTTTTTTCATAAGACATAACCTTATAGCTGAGCTAAGGAGAAACAAGGCACACAGATCCAAATGCATGCAGATCCAGCTCTCAGCAACTCATCTTAGATCTTCTTCCATTCCCCATTTGGGCTTCATTCTCTAAGACACTTTGGCCTTTAGGAAGGTATAGTATTTAAGTAATACTTCTTTCTCTTCCAAATCCCTGAGCCTTAGTCCTTATAAACTGAGAGGGTTCCAGGACCTAGTGCCCTCTTGTTTTGACTCATGCTTTTATTTAAAATCATGACGAGATTGAAAGTCTTAAAAGCTTTGATGAGCTAGGCAATTTAGTTGATCTGTGCATGCACTCCTGTGAGGAAACTCTTGGCTGCATAATTTTGGATTCCAAGGGTGCTGAATGTCCTAGTGTAAAAAGCAAGAAGTATACAACGAATAGAAATTCTTTGTTCTCTGGTTATATATCCTGAACTCTGTCCCCTTACCCTTCCTACTCTATGCCACTTCTTCCACCACACTTATGTGGGGTATTCTATGCTCACACAGGTATGTGTCAGCAATGACCACCCCGGCTCGTATGTCACCTGTAGATTTCCACACGCCAAGCTCCCCCAAATCGCCCCCTTCGGAAATGTCTCCACCTGTGTCCAGCACGGCGGTGTCCATGCCCTCCATGGCAGTCAGTCCCTTTGTGGAAGAAGAGAGACCTCTGCTTCTAGTGACACCACCAAGGCTGCGGGAGAAGTATGACCATCACCCTCAGCAATTCAACTCCTTCCACCACAACCCCGCGCATGAGAGCAACAGCCTGCCCCCTAGCCCCTTGAGGATAGTGGAGGACGAGGAGTATGAAACCACCCAGGAGTACGAGCCAGCCCAAGAGCCTGTTAAGAAACTCACCAACAGCCGGCGGGCCAAAAGAACCAAGCCCAATGGCCACATTGCCAACAGGTTGGAAATGGACAACACCACAAGCGCTGAGAGCAGTAACTCAGAGAGCGAAACAGAAGATGAAAGAGTAGGTGAAGATACACCTTTCCTGGGCATACAGAACCCCCTGGCAGCCGGTCTTGAGGCAGCGCCTGCCTTCCGCCTGGCTGACAGCAGGACTAACCCAGCAGGCCGCTTCTCTACACAGGAAGATTTGCAGGCCAGGCTGTCTAGTGTAATCGCTAACCAAGACCCTATCGCTGTATAAACCTAAATAAACACATAGATTCACCTGTAAAACTTTATTTTATATAATAAAGTATTCCACCTTAAATTAAACAATTTATTTTATTTTAGCAGTTCTGCAAATAGAAAACAGGAAAAAAAACTTTTATAAATTAAATATATGTATGTAAAAATGTGTTATGTGCCATATGTAGCAATTTTTTACAGTATTTCAAAATGAGAAAGATATCAATGGTGCCTTTATGTTATGTTATGTCAAGAGCAAGTTTTGTACTGTTACCGCGATTGCTTTTCCACAGTATTTCAGCAAAACCTCCCATACATTCAGTTTTTGCTGGCTTCTTGTGCATTGCATTATGATGTTGACTGGACATATGATTTGCAAGACTTGCAACGGTTCCTCTGTTTGCTTACAGTAGCACCCAATCAGTACGTCTTGTAATGGCACATCCATCCAAATACTCCTCTCTTTTGTATGAAGTTTTCTTTTGCTTTCAGTATATGAAATGAGTTGTGTCTACTCTGCCAGCCAAAGGTTTGCTTCACTGGGCTCTGAGATAATAGTAGATCCAACAGCATGCTACTATTAATTAAAGCAGGAAACTGCATTAAGTAATGTTAAATATTAGGAAGAAAGTAATATTGTGACTTTTTAAAAACTATATTATAAATCAGAAGACAGCTTGCTCTTACTAAAAGGAGCTACCATTTAATTTATTTCCATTTTTTTCTCGACAAAAAGCAACAGTTTTGAGGGTAGCATAGAAAATGTGTTCTGGCTTGCTACCAGGGTAAATCCAACACCTTATAAGAGGACTCAATTTCACTTTCTCTCTGGGGGAATGACATAGCAGCTCCTCTAATTGAAGAGCAAACCGTGGCTGGAAAAGGTGCAATCATTCCTGACTTGTGTTTTTCACTGATTTGGGAGCTAGTGATCAGTTGTGTCTTCTCAGCTCAAAACAGACATGCTATGGCACAAAAACCGCAGCTTAAACAGCACACTCAGCAGTTCACCTGAAATACTTCTAGAGTGAAATGTGCCTGCTGTACATAGTGGTGACATGTCATCATAGGGAAATAGAGTCTAGGAGTGAGTGTTTAGAGGACACAGGTGAAGAGCAGCTATGTGACTTAGTTGTGATCTTAAACGGTTTTGTTGGCCACTCCTTTCTCCTCATTATTTTTCCCTTATTTTTCGATGTTGCCTTCGTTAGGTCATAACTATGCATGAATATTTTTGTCAGGAATGGCCAATGTGCATGTGATTTGTGATTAGTAAGAACCTTTCACGAATGATGATGATTCACCAGGAAATGTCAATGGTGTTGGAAAGATTGCACCTTTCCTTGCAGAACTGACCCCCTCCTGTGTACTGACCTCTGATTTGCAGCCCGTATCACCCATTTCCTCCCCTTTCTTACTTTTTGCTTTACTGTCTAAACTTTGCATGTTCTCTTGTGATTGTAAGTCCAAGGAAGGCCTAGAAGTATTAACATTTGAAAAAACCGCTAATTCAGGAAAATAAGAGAAGTTTTTAAGAATTCCAGACCTATTTCATGCCCTGCCTGATATCCATCAAATTAGATTGAAGCTTTACCTGGGTTCTAAATGGCCTTCTAGGAGCCATGGACAAAATGGGGAACAGATTAGCAAGGGATTCAAAATACCAGGCATGAAGACAGAGTAACTGCTTCTTCTTTGCAAGTAAACCGAACCTATTTCTTTACCAAATCTCTATGTTTAAGTTAAAGGAAGAAATAACATGCAAGTAGATCTTAGAAGAAAAATGTAGGCTGGACACGAGTCATATCATGAAGCTCCTATGTGTTTCTACAATCCACAGAGATGCCTGTCTGCAGGTCCTTGAAGTTCCTCTGAGTATTTGGTAGGCCAAGCTGCCCTTCGATGTTCCCATCTGCCTCCTCTGTGCTCCGCAGTGTCCTCGTTTGCTTGTTGACCTACACTGAGGAACCCTGTCAGGCTGCACAGGTCACACTGATTTCCCAGTTCTGTAGAAACAAGTAAACTCATGGCAAGAGGGAGACAGTCAATCCAAAGAGGTTCTCTAAATTATTCTAATATTGCCTTTGAAGGGCTTGAGTCATTCTTAGATATTTCAATAAAGAAATTCCTATCAGTAATAAAAATATTAAAATTTCTGTTTCAAAGTCTTCAGGCTCTGGAGTATTCAAATGTCTCATTCTGGAGAATTTCAGGAATAAAGGAAATAGTCTGTTGAGAGCAATGAACATTCTCCTGAATGTGAAAATTGCTGTGAATTTTCAGGTTGCAAAAATACATGAAAACTTAGGATAAGAGGAAATCTCATTTCCGATTTGATTCTGGTTATTCACAGAGGTGGCGTTTGTTGGGATGGTGTTCTCATCTTATCCCTTGATAAGAAAGGACAGCTGACTCCTCGGGGCTACCCGCTGAGGCCACCAGATTTGTGTTCACAGGGATATCTCTGTGACATTTAATTGACACATCGCTCTCAACTGTCCCTGTTTTGAAACTCAGGCAGTGCTGTGGCAATTCAAAGGAGCAAGACCTATGTTCCCAGCATGTGGAAAGATTTTGTGAGTTTTTGGGTAGTGGAAATTGCCCAGAAGTTCAATAACAACTTTTTTTCCTAGGCCCGAAATTATATCCCACTGAAGGATATGCAGCGGAACATAGTATATGCAAAACTCCTTTTTCTCACTCAAGATTCCTTTTCTGTTCTACTCTCCCTTCTTGCTTGGTATGACTTTTCTTCAAGAGTACCTGGACAGCTCATGCTTTCTACAAAATAGCACTCTACCTGTGTGTATGTGAACGTGTTCCAAACACCAATATGCCACATCTTCCTTGTTTAAGTGTGACTGTTTTGATACAGGTGGAGTTTATCCAGGGTAACTTGCTCAGTAACTATTCCTTTTTTTTTTTTTTTTTTGGCCTAAGGTTGAAAGGTGCATGATTCACATTAGGGAAAATAAGGAAGGCCTGGTTTTATCATTTAGTACTGGCTGCATTCCTCCAGCCACAGTGATTTCTATCTACAAAGACCCATGAAATACTGCAGAGAAATGCAGACAAAAAGAAATGGCCATGTATCACAAGTTCTATTATGTATTCTTTTGTAAATACACATTGTACATTACTTGGATATTTTCCTAAATCATTTACTGTCTTTATGAGTTAATGTCAGATTTTTACTCTCTCAACTTACAGTGTAACATTGTAAATAACATAATGTCTTTTATTATTTATATTTAAGCATCTAACATAAAGTCGTTTTCATATAAGTTTAAGATAAATGTCGAAAATATATATTTTTTGTTTTTCTTTGCTTTAAAATTATGTATCTTTTCCTTTTCCTTTTTTTTTAAAGAATAATTTATTGTTCAGGAGAAAGAATGTATATGTAATTGAAACTATTTGAAGAATGCACATTTGAAGGCCGTGAGGTACTGATAAACTAAAGAATTTATTATCCAAAATACTAAGCAATAAGTAATTGTGATTTATTTAAAGTTTTGTTCATTTTTCATGAAAGACATTCTGCAATAAAAACGCTACTCTGTGGAGACCCGGGAGTGTTGCTCAGCAGACTAGTGTTTCAGTCTGTTAGACCAGCACCTTTCGTGTTACTGCGGCAGCTGTGCTAACTTAGGAATGTGTTCGGTGGGCGCCATGATCATCTCGTCTGTCCGTTGCTTGTGCCACGCTGCTTACTCTCGAATCATCTTCTGCCTATTGATTCTGCTTACCGCTGTTTAAGGGGCAACAACCAAGCAATATGATGTTTTCTTCCCCCTCTCCACACACACAGTAACATATCAGAGAGGACATTTTAGGGCATGATGGCCTGGATCTTGGTTGTTAACATGTTCTGTAGTGACAGTAAGGAACCTGGTCAGACTAATGGAAATTTCAACGTGGCAACTCCATGCATTTGTGAAAAGAAAACCTGTTATTATGATTTAAATAGTTTGGTGGCCATCATAGTCTGAAAGGCAGCCAGTCAGAACCTGGCCATACCAAGCTTTCCTGCAGCTTTAGGAAATTTATTTTCCATCAGGTTCATAATTTATTGCTTCACAGTTTTAAGAAAAGATAGGTTAAGTTGGGTGCATTCTCTTTAGTCTATCAATAAATTAAACTAAATGCCCATCTTACTGCTCAGGGAAGGGCCTATGCATGAGAAATTTCTCATATTCTAAGACTTAGTCATAGAAATGAGGATATTACTTTTCTAACTGAAATTAGCTACACAAAGCCATATTTTAACAAATAGATATTTGAATGGGTGATACTTTTTTATATATTTTAAGCATTTCACTCATTATTCCAAGTAGGATAAGGGTATGAAGTAGAGGTCAGCAATCCTTTGGGGTACACAGTGGCCTTCTTTGCAGTCTGGGGGTACCCTGAGACTTCCTTCCCGTCGACATCCCCTTCCATACATGTACATGATTTCTGTTACCTAGTAATAGTTCTACTAGTGTCATCTCCAAGACAATCTGTGTCTAGGAGATTCAAAGAGTGATCTCTGTGCTAGTTTTTACTATTCATATTACTGAATTTTCAAAACTATTCAGAATCTTCACATTTGTGTCAACTGAGGTTTACTTACACATACATCCACATAACACTAATTCTGAATATACACTAATCTGAGGCCACCACATTCTTTCACTTGTTCAGTCTAACCAACCAGCCATTCTGAAAATCAAGGATTGCACAGAATGCTTTAAAATTAAAGACAAAGATACTTCCTATGTCTTCAAGTTTAAGCTGAGGCTTTGTCCATCCCCCGAATTAAAAACTACAAGTAGCTGTCTTAGTAACTTAGGTTAAAATTGGGTACCTAAGATATATTGATATTTGAGGCAGAAGCACGTATGATAGAGGGTGGTAGGGAGAGTGAAGATTCATGGATAGCCAAATCAAATATCTGGATAATTATTATAATTCTCCATCCACTTCAACCATGTAGACTCTTGAATGTCTAACCCAAGCCAGATCTGCAAACTAGCAAACCATCTGTCTTTTCAACCTAATGTCTTCCCCATCATTAGATTTCTTTGTTCTTTGTCCTGATGATGAATGACAAAAGGATTTGATGTCAGGGATGGGGGTTAAGTGAGGCAGTTATGAAATCTAGAGATTTAGGATGCTGGAAAGACTGGAAATTTTTAATGATCTCATGGGAATCTCATTGCACTCTATCTCTGACTTTCCCTCACTAAAGTAGATGATGAAATACATTTATGGAAACTATTACTCCAAAAGATTAATTGGGTAGAAAATAGAAATACTTTCGGTTTATGAAAGACAGAACCATCCTGCTGCTGTAAGAAGCAGCAATATTCCTAACCTTTAAAGCTATTTTTGGACAAAATCATCAAACCCAATCCTGCATGTACCTTTAGGCTCCTGTTGACATCCTGGGACTACAAATGTTGGCTCTCTCTGGTGAACTGTTGGTTTTGAACTTTGGTGAGCTCTGAAATAGCACCCATCAGGGGAATAAGAAAAGGATTTTGTTACCTGGAGGAAAACTATCATGACCTACATGATCCTTTTAAAAACATAGTAGGAGAGGGAGACCAATAATTCCTAAAGAGGGGACAGAATGGAGTAATAGTTCCACCCAGGATCTTTTTTAACACTTTCCCTTCAAACGGGCTTATTGAGACAATTCGATGGAGGAAACAACATCCTGACAGCATAGCGAAGAGGCCAAATTACTTATAGACGTAAACATCTTTAGCAGCTTAGGTGTAAGTTTGTCCACATGCAGAGAAATAACCTATTAAATGTAAATAACATTTTACAATGTTTTATGGCTTAAAACATCCTTTATCTTTTTTATTTTCTTAACCCCATGAGAAGTCGATATTCTAAATGATCAAGAAAATTTAGACTCCAGGAGGTTAAAAATCTTTGCTGAAGCTACACATCTAGTGAATTGCAGAGATAATATTAGTACCAGGTTTTCTGACTATAACTCGTATTTCTGTTGATTTACTCCTCCCCTTCCCCTGATCCATGCACAAACGAGTCTTTCCTTTTTAGCCTTTCATTATATGTATAGTACAAGTTACATTCAAAACCAAGTTTCTGTTTGAAAGACCGTGAGCTTCTTTGGCTTTGGTTTAGAATTACTGTAGAACCCAAATTGCTTGGCTTCGTGACTCTATGTACCTTTCTCTAAGTGTAGCTTTGTAAGAAAATGAAGTGTGGCCATTGGAATAAATTCACAATTTCAATATGTAGGTAGCATCCTGCAGTGAAAAGAGGAGGGGCTTTACTGTCCCCACCACTTAGCAACTTTGTGAATTTGGACAATTTCCTTCTCCAAGCTTATTTTCTGATCTTTAACATGGCAATCCAACTGACTTAACAAAACTAGCGTGGTGATTCTATTTGAGCACATGTAAGGAAGCGAGAACGTGTCCACCATAGTGAATATTCAAATGCTGACTTCCATTTGTTTTTTTTCCCCTCCAGGTTCTTAAGTTTTAGAACTTAAGTTTCTCAGTTCCAAGTGACATACTCTACATTGCACAAACCGATCAAAACTGATCAAATAAATGTTTTATCGTTTCTCCAACCTAATGAGCAAATATTTGCCAACAAGCAAATTCTTTTTTAATAACAACTATATATTGAGCAGCATAATCACTAAACAGCATTAAAGGTAGAGTTTAAATAAGTTCTTCATGTATTTTATGTTTGCTTTATGTGTAGCCACACTGTTTTACATGAACTCTAATTTTTAATGGCTTATTCTATTAATGTTGAAAACTTACTGAAAAGTAACTCTTTGTAGAGTTTTTAATTTTCAAAGTTCATTGCAAACATTTAGTTTGACAATCAATAAATGATCTTAAATTGATAGGATATCTGTGCACACCTGTTTGCCTTAGTTTGCACCCAGGATGTTCAAACATATTCCATTTCCTTAAAAATCTATAATCCAAAGATCCAGGAAAAGGTCTGCATTGTGACAAAATTAGGGAAGTCAGGTCTCAGATTAACTCCTATCTATAAGAAACCACATTGCTTATGGATGTTTCTCACCCATTCCCATTACCTAACCAATAATTCTTAAGGTTGTATTTATTCTTCACTCTACGCATAAAACAGATTTTTTTTTTCTCATCTTGGATATGAAGCATTTACTAATGTCTAGATTTAAGCTTTTTGGATTCACTCCTCTAAAACTTCATTCTACATCAAGGGTGGTGGGTGACTTGGTCTCATGATCTCCACCACCGGGCTTATGGTATAGACAGCATTAATGGCAAAAGAGTCTAATATAATTGTCCACACATTACTTATCATTTAAATAAAAATGTATTTTATTGAACATAATCCTAACTCTAGCTCCTCAGAAAAGTAACATATAAGGAAGTTTTCTTATTTTTTAAAGAAATAATCTAGACGTAAACATTATATCTTTTTAATTATGAATTATCATCGTGAGTTAAGCTAACACTTGTCTTCTAGTCTGTGACTTTCATTAGGTGATCATTCTTTCCTGACCTTGAGCCCTTTTCTTGAAGTGAGATGCTCAGAGAGACTTCAGGCTAGGGTAGTTTTCTAGAACGCTTCCAGTTTCTCATAGTTGAGCTTTCAATGAACTGCTCATCTTCAGCAGTGTGTACTTCAGCAGTCAATAAGGCAGCAAAACATAATTTCCCCTTGGATCCTGGAGTGTCTCTCCACCATAAAGAGTAAGGAAGAGAGGAAATACCATGTGTGAGAGCCACTCATTCTGAGCTCCTCAATTCCCAGGAACCAGGTTTCTTCCAAATACGAGATGTTTCTGCCATCACACAAGAATCTCCTACCAAGATTACATTCTCCCTTCAGAATATAAACGTATATATGTGTGTATATATATATATATTTTTTTTTTTTTTGAAAAATAAAGATCTCTCTTAGTAACTCCTTAGTTTATTGACCTTCTTTGATTGCTCTACTTTCAATAGATCTGAAGACGAGGGACCAAATAATTTCACACTTTGAACAAAAATTCAGTCAGAAATCATGGGGTTTAGGATTGAAAGTAGTTTTATTAAACTAGGAATCTTCTGTGATTATGGGCCCTTTAGATAATTTTAGGGCACAGTCACATGGCATCATATGCTTTCCATTATTTGCTTGACTAAAATCTTTTCTTTCACAATGTAAAAAGATGCTAACTCCATCACACATGTTGAGTTCTGCTCTGTTTCTCTGAGAAGTTAGATCTCTAGCCAGGAGTGTGAAAGAAGGGCTTTGGGTTCTTCCTATTAGGCTATTAACACAGAGTTATTGAGATTTAGAACTTCGTTCAGAGTTAAAAAAAAAAATTATGTCAATTATCAAGCAAAGAAGCAAATAAGGGAAAATATCCCCTCACGTGGTTGAGAAAGCCACATGTCACCCACTGATCATGCCAGAACCTGAGCAATATTATGGATTTCTCTCTCCACGTCTAATTGGTGATAGTGATGGTTGTACCACTGACATGTCAAACCAATCCCTCCCTCTTCAGAGCCCCTCTGCTTGCTCCCTTGTTCATACCCTCGTTCTCTCTCACTTGGCCTCATCAGCCTCCTAACTGGTGCGCTTCCTTTAGTTCCTTTGGGACAGCCTTCACATTATGCTAGAAGGTTCTCTCTAACTTGTAAAACTTATCATGCCATTCTTCTGCTTATAATCCTTCCATGCCTCCTCATGAAGCTTAACTCCTCAATCTGACATAAGATGCTATTCACACCCTGGATTCTGCCAAAGTCCTCCAGTTTGTCTCCCATTTTTACCCTTCATTCCATCTTATGATTTCATATTTCCCAAATATACCACACCAGTGTTTATCAAAGTCTAATCATTGATAGACCAACCTCATGATTATTACCATATTCATGTACTACTTGTATTATTTTTTGCATATTGTTTTTTTAATTGACCTAATTTTTAACTAAAATAAAGTCATTTCAAGTGAAACTTTGTATCAATGATGTGAATGGAAAATTGCAATCAATTGCCATAATTAAAATAAAACTGTAAAAATTTATATAATAAAAATGAAACAATGTAATTAAGTTATAACAAAGTACTGTTGCCTGCTGAAGTATCTGAGCTGAAACCTGTTCTCTGACAAAAAAAAAAAAAAAAAAGAGAGAGAGAGAGATCAGCAAGTGTTAGAGGGATGGGAAATATATTTGGGAAACACAGATTGATTCCTTGAGTTAACCAGGACTGGGAGGGAGTTAGTTCTGTTTTATTCAATATTATTTAATGCTAGCTCTTAACGTAGTTTGGGATGCAACATGCAGTCGCTCACACAGCTTACACAAGCACACAGTGTTGTGCTCGTTGTATACCCCTGCACCTGTGGAAACTCCCTTCTTGACTTACCCTTCTGACAAACTTCTTTTACCCTTTCTCTAAATAAAGAGATGTCCTTCTCTGGGAATCCTTCTATGACAAAGTTCTACCTTTCTCAGATGTTAAGTGATCCTCCTTTGCTGTGTCATTGCATGCCACTCATTCTTCTACAGAGTATTTTCCATCTAGCTCACAACTTCTAGTTAACTGAAATTCTTCAAGATCATGTACTCTTTGAGGCCAGAGATGTTGTCCTCTATGTATATCCAGTGCCCAACACAGTGCATGTAATGTAGTAGTTGCTGAACGTCTAGAGAATAAGCCCCTGGCAGCTAGAGATCCAGATTATCCACATAGATTGGCAAGCACATGAGGAATCTAGGTGATCATAGGCATTTTTATAAGCCAAGATCATGAAAACAGTAGCCTATAAGTTGTTAAACAAAATGAGGAACATATGAGAGTGGAACGAAGTTCGCTCAGTCATGGTCAAAAACACCAGAGGTCAGAGCCTAAGGAATGGAAGTCCCACAGTTTAGATTAAATTTTTTAGTGAACACATGACTATCTCATATTTTGCGTTTGGTTTTGACTCCCTCTCCACAGTTTAAGATTAACTCTTCACATCTATTCTCCTTCTCTCTACTTCTTTGCAAAATCCTAAAAATAAAGCCTTTTAACTGGGTCTTGTTCAACTAGGTCATTCTTAAAAAGAAGCCTTCCACATTAACCGTTGTATTAAAGCCATCTTAAGTCTCCAATCCTTTGAAAAAGTACTAAGGAAACCTTGCACCTGACAAGCTTTCAAAAAGATTTTTAGATGTACAGTTTGAGTAAAACATATGAAAACAACATGCTATATAAGTCAGTGGAATGTATAATTTGTCATCCTAGATAGAATGGTAATTTGCAAGACTGAGTTTTCAGTGATATTTTCTAGATGATGCTATTTCACAGTTCAGTATACTTTAGCTGCAAGAGAGAGTAAAGGAATCTGCCTTTTACCACACAAGACTTCTTTTCCCAATAGTTTACCTTGTCTAGAAGTACAGTCTTCTTTATTAATTAAAAAGAGATCTGTCAGGTTGTCCATTTAAAAGTAAGGCCTCTGTTGTTGTTTGGCCTTATGAGTCTGAGACCGAGCCCAAACTAATCACCCAAAGATTAAAAGACTATAATCATGTAGTTATTTAAGCTTTACTGGCTAACGTACAAGCTGGGTAATATAGCTACCTGCTGGTCCACAAAAATTTATGCAACTTTAAACTTCAGAGGAAAGACAGTTGGATTGGAAATGCTTACAGAGATTTTTAAAAATTTTAGTGCCATGGGGGTATCATGGCATTGAGCTTACCACAGCTGCCGCTCCTGCAAAACTCCATGTTTGTCAGATTTAGAGCTAGTTTCTTTTGCTGTCTATTCAGTAATGCCTGGAGGGGCCAATACTGGGTACAGCACCACAATAGCAGAGATTACCTTGCTCCTGACATCGTAAATTCCCCACCTAAAATGCACCAGACTGACAAGGAGATACTGAAAGATGAATAGCTCAGAGGTTTGCACATGGTTAAATCTACGAGGTCAAAATATCCTTGCTCCAAGAAAAGGTCAGTGCTTTTTCTAATAAAATCCATGTTCACAAGAAGATGCAAAATAAGTCACTTAGATGATTATAATCTTTCCTTTGAATTCATATCTTAAATATGGCAGTGGGAAGGGGAGACAGTGTTCCCAGTCTCAGCAACCTAGCTAGCTTTGGTTTGTGCTGGCCTGCTTTTGGAGAACTCTCCTGGGAAACTTAGTCGAGGATATGAATCTTCAGAAAGCTGAGCTCCAGGCTCTGCTGCCGGGATGGAGTCCCCTTTGCTCACTCAGCTACACCAAAACACAGGAAGACAAACTTACTCAAAACTGAGTTAGCTCAGCAGAGCAGATGTTTCTTTTTCTCTGAGAAGAAAACATTTTACAAATTCAGAAATGGAAATGATAGTTCACTCCATCCAATTAGCAGGAGCTAATTTAGATTTCAAGGCCATTATGTACGGTGTGTTCCTCCTTCACGTGCCCAGTGCCCTGGCTGCACTCCCTCTCGAGTGCTGTGGCTCAGCATCCCTGCACACATTGTAAACAATCACAATTTCCGTTTTCAGATTTCGTCTCTCAGTGATGCTTTGCAGTCCTCATTTTTAGGAAATTGATGCTTGGCAAACGATTAAAGGTTTCACAGATTATGAAGGTTATGGCACAGTTTTCTCCTGCCTTATGGCTTAATTTAATTAGATCTCCTGTAACAACTCAGCAGCAGAATTGTGCTTCAGAATGGGCTTTAATTTGCCCATAGGCAACCTCTAAAGCAGAGCTAATATGAGATATGCTGGATGACTCATCAGCTGATGGAAAATGCAGTAAAACTTTTTTTTTTTTTTTCCCAACGGGATCAGGCAAGGTGACTGAGAAAGCTTCCCTGGGAAAAGACACCTAGACACCTGGTAACTCTGCATCCACAAGAACATTTAAAAATATACTTACAGTAAAGCAATGAGCAAAACCACTGTCTGACCTTGAAATTATTCTAGACCTTGAGACACTGATGGAAGTAGCTAAATCTAGCCATCTGGGACTTTGATCAACTATGTCTGCCCCCAACAGAGCAGCTGGGACCTCAGTTAGCAGGAAGCTTCTCTGGGGCATGAGGCCCGAGCAGAGAAGTCAGAAGACAGAGATGCTCTTTCATATTCTGGCAGATGCCGAGTTACCTCATGTTTTTGAAAGACTTCAGATGTGCACAAATTCTGATACTAATTACCTTTGTTGGAGACACTAAGCTTCAAATTTTTTTTCCAAAACATGAAACAAACCAAGGCCCTGAAATCACAGTAAATTTAGCAGCTATGTTTAATGCTGGATAGGAAGACATCCCTGTGGGGACAAAATTTTTCTCTAGTTCCATTTCATTTGCTATCTTCAGAAGGAGGAGACAGAGAGATAACCATTTGGGGTAGGAGCCATGTGATGGAGATTTTCTTTTAAAATGGAAATGACCAGGGCTGCAACCTAAGACACAGTGCCAGAGATGGCCTAGGAGACAAGGCTCACTGATGTGATCAGTTGGTACAGCCATATCCCTTTCACAGGGTTGAAAAGGGAGCCATTCTCTGTTCCTGCTCACAGCCTCAGCCACACTGCCTGCCCCTTAGATGCTTGAGAATCAGTCTCCAGCACTGTCTTGCATCCCCTTCCAGAATCGATCCTCAAAGAAGACACATTGAAACCTCATTTATATACACAAAGCTTATTCTTCTTTTGAACAAACGTTTACTGAGTGTATATAATATGCATGACACTGAGCTAAGAGCTGGTGATACAAAGAAGAATAAAATACATATCATGTGAACACATGTAATCCTTACAAGAGAGCACATTCTGGTTTTGGACACTAATGCATAAACAACTGCAGTGTGACTGATTGAGGAACTCATGCTCCTGTGACAAGAAGAGAGGACTTGGGATCTTCCTCTAATGTTTACTGCCAACTCTGCCACGTAGGCGCTATATGAACTTTGGCATATTACTAAGCCTCTTGGAGCCTAGTTTATTTATCCACAAGAGTTGAATACTCTTAAAAGGATCTTGTTGGGGTTACTAATATGTGTGTGTGTGTGTGTGTGTGTGTGTGTGTGTGTAGACATATATATCCAAATTATCATCTGGCACAGAGCAGCAGCTCAGTAATAGTTATACTGGGAATTTAAAGTTGCTATGATAGTGATATCACAAAGTGCTATGAGAGCACAGAAAAAAGAACTTCTGTCTGAGGGTTATAATTTAGCAAGGAGGTTTTAAAAGAGTTGTGAGTAAAGAGAACGGGGTAAAGATTGCTGCAAATTAATTTTCATGAGAAAATGCCCAGAGAAATGAATGAGCAGGATCTTTTCAAGTTGATATGGAGGGTGCAAATGGTAGGTGGAGTTTTACAGGTGGATTCAAATGTAAGGCTGGTGAGGTTAGCTGGCACTAAATTTTAGAATAAGGTCATTGTATAAGCACTGGAGGTAATTAAGAAGGAGGCTAAAAAGTTCAGAAATGGGAGTTATCAAAGTAATTAAGCAATTCTAGAGCCTAAGCACTAGGGAAGTAGGAAAGTGGAGGGGCGAGAGAGGGGGGTGGAGAGAGAGAGAGAGAAGGAAAGAAAGAAAGAAAGAAAGAAAGAAAGAAAGAAAGAAAGAAAGAAAGAAAGAAAGAAAGAAAGAAAGAGGAAGGAAGGAAGGAAGGAAGGAAGGAAGAAAGAAAGGAAGAAAGAAAGAAGAAGGAGGGAGGGAGGGAGGGAGGGAGGGAGGAAGGAAGGAAGGAAGGAAGGAAGGAAAGAAGGAAAGAAGGAAAGAAGGAAAGAAGGAAAGAAAGAAAGAAGGAAAGACGGAAAGACAGAAAGACAGAAAGACAGAAAGAAAGACAGAAAGAAAGACAGAAAGAAAGACAGAAAGAAAGACAGAAAAAGAAAGAAAGAAAGAAAGAAAGAAAGAAAGAAAGAAAGAAAGAAAGAAAGAAAGAAAGAAAGAAAGAAAGAAAGAAAGAAAGAAAGAAAGAAGGAAAGAATTTAGGAAGTGAAGATAATGCTGCAGGTGAGTGATGATGATCAGGACCTAATCTGAGTTAGTGGCAAGGAAGATGCAGATGAGGATATGGAGTGGAGGGGAATTTATGAGGTGGAGGGAAAAAGACTTAATGACCAAATGGACATGGGGTGTGAGGCGAGAGAGAATCCAAAGATGTCATTGAGTTTGAGCTTCGGGAAGGTTGCCAACATCTGTTCTGAGAAAGTCTGATGAAGCACTCTTCGTACACTTATAATGGGAATTATCAAAGTAATTAAGCAGTTTGGAGCCTAACTAAGCACTAGGGAAGTAGGGAAGTGGAGGGGCGAGAGAGGGGGGTGGAGACAGAAGAGGTGGAGACTTTATGAAAATAAAGTCATTATACATAACAAGGTAAACCTGACGACTGTAAATGAAAGTCCCAGACCTCAAGGCTGAGAATCAGAGGAGCAACTTGATATTTTTTCCCTATAAATAGTGCACCTTCTTCTAGAAAGATTGATCACTGGTTTTGTTTGGTTTTCAGATTATAAACTGCAGCAGGCACCACATCATATTAAACTTACTTTTGTGGCTAACTTCCAACTAGTTGTGAACTCTTAGAGATTAAGAGCTGGATTCACCTTTAGCCTTAAAGCTTAGCACAGCACCTGGAACTTAGAAGGTCCTTAATAAATATTGTTCAGGTTACTGCTTCAGGCATAACTGTAGACAGGAACAATTTCTTGACAGAAGAGAGTACTTTAATTCACTTAAGATTCATCTCTGCACTAATCTTGCCTAAGATGCTTGGCAAAAGAATATGTTGGTTGAGGGAGTGCAGGAGGGTGAATGGTTTTATAAATGAAGACAGATTATAGTATTATAATGTTGTTCTTTTATTGTGTGTGTGTATGTGCCATTGAGTCAGTTCTGACTCCTGACGACTTTATAAATAAGTAATATCCACAATGTCCTGTCCTCAACAGCCCTGCTCAGCTCCTGTAGACTCATGCCTAATGTTCTTTTATTATGTCTCTAATATATCATAAAAGAAAAAAAACCTCACTAAAGAAATAGTAGAAAGAAGAATCTGTGGTGCCTCCAATTAATATAATGGGTATCTCAATTTAGCTATAAGAGAAAGTCAGTCATGCCTGGGCCTATCTATTGAATTGTTGAGAGCGGCTGACAGAAGCTTGTTTGCATATGGATTGAGGGTCCTCATAGGAGAGTTTCATTCTGAAGAAAGTAGTTGCCTGGCAACAAGAGTTTGACCCATGGAGACAGCCTTACCCAACAGAGGAGCAAGGAAGCCGGAGTACAGTGTGGTGTCTGTCATCTACGTCCATCTCCCAGCTGGATGACATAAATATGTGCCTCATGCCTAAGTGCTGCAAAGAGCGGGGAGTCTAAATGTAAAAAGGTGGAGAAAAATGAACCTGCTTTACTAATTTCCTTTTAAAACATTAGAGTACAACGCTGAGCTTCAGGATCCATCTGCTAGACTAAACTCTAAATGGAAGAGAACACAATTCTCCGTTTCTTATTAAAAATCTTTTTTGGTACTGGGGTGCCACCAAAGCATTTGTTATAGTGGTTGGCAGAGTAACAACAGTGCCCAGGGAAGACTTTGATGCCCAGTGAAGCATTAAGAATCAATGCCTGTAGGATGTGGCAGTGTCCAGATGATACTCATTAGGATATGTCTGCACCTGAAATGTAAGAGCAGAGGGACAAAGTGGTCCTCAACAGAGGGCTTATGAGCAATTGTTGCATCCAATGAACCAGTAGTACCAGGAGTAGATGGCAATGCCAGTGAGGGAGCTGTCAAATGATTCTAGAACACTAGTATAAGCCTAAATGAAATAACTGCTACGGGACTTGATAAGATCATGGATCTCTAGTCCAGGATGTTAGAGAGCCAGCATCTCATAGCTGTGCTTGAAAAGTCGTTGCTAGTTGGTTTTTCTTTTCTAAATTGAATTATTTTTTTATTCGCTATAATGCTCTCTTAAATAAATTATTTCACAAACTGAGGAATCTTACATTAATTCAAAAATTTAGTTTATTTAATTTTTTCCCTAATTTATTCCCACAGAGAATTAAGTTACCTTATAAGAATGCAAACAGTAAGCAAGATAAAATAAATTAAGAACAAGTGAAACAATGAAAATGTATTTAATCCTCCTCTCTTTAAATTTTAAGTTGAGATTTCAACTATAGCCATAGTGTAGATTCATGCTCCTTTTTGTTCCTATAACTTCCAAGCTCTTTTGCTATTCAGTATAGTATTTATCCTCACCCCCACCATCCAGAAAGAAAAGCATTATTATCTTAATTTAGGAGACCGAGATGCCAGTGCTCAGATAGGGCAAATGACTTCTCTAAATTGTACCAAGAATCGCTAGCTTTTCCTAACTTGTTTTTTTTTTTTTATTCCTTCTTTTACCTGATAGAATAACACAGAGGAAGTGGTTCTGTGAAATAAACTGAAGTGCATCTCTTACACTCAATGTGACCAATAAGTGTGCAATGTACCCTATGGAATTGATAGCTCTGTCAGGGCCAGGAGAGGCACTTACTGAGATGCCCAAAGCGAGCATTGATTTCAAAACCTTATCAAGTAAGGAGAAATTAATAATAATACTGTTAGAGTCAACAAAAATTTACTATTTTATATTATATTTATATTAAATATTTTTAAAATATTTGATATTTAATATTAATATTTTATATTTTATAATTTTTTCAAATTTATATAATGGAAAGCATTTTTTAAATAAAAAATATTTTAGTTATGAGTAAGTTTGGGGGATTTAATGTACAGGATGGTGATTATAGTTAATAATACTATATTACATACTGAAAGTTGCTAAGAAAATATATCTTAAATGTTCTCACCACACACGCAAAAATGGTAACTATGTGAAGAGATGGATATATTAACTAACATTATTGTGGCAATAATTTTACAGTATATACATATGTCAAGTCATCACATTGTACACCTTAAACTTACACAATGTTTTATGTCAATTATATCTCAAATAAAGCTGGGGAAAGGAAAGAAAAGAAAGAAAAAACTGACCATCAGACTATGGTTTCAAAATCTGGCTTAGAAAATATGCTCACAAAACATGCGACTTGCCTAGAATTTTCCTTGTGATATCAATACAGAAACGGAGGTAGAGAAAAAGAAAGAATAAGCAACTCTTAGGTAAAGCTTTGACATATGGAAAATTTAACTTGAAGACCTTAACATACCTTTTCTTCTTCTTTTTCCCGAAATGATGTGCCCTTCCCCTCTGAGAGCTCCTGTCCCCTATGACTCCACACCTATTTGGGCTCTGCTCCTGAAAGAGTTTAAAGCAGGCTTCCTTTCAGAGTTGGTTTTTTGGGAGTAGTTGCAGGGAGTGGGTACTCTATCAAAGGTTTTTGGAAGAAAGGCAAATGAAATCTGTGAGTTTGGGAGCCCTACAGAGAGCCCCTGAAGTCACATCATCTTGTTGTTGTCCATCTTAGCTACCTTTAAAGGTCATGAGAACGTAAATATGACCCAAGTGTTAGTGAAGGAACTTGGCAGCACTGTCACAAGGATTACTTTATAGGAGGCCATTTAATAAAGAATGACAGAAATAACTGAGAGTGACCCTTAGGTCTTTGAGTGTATCCACTGCATAGTGCCCTGGTGGCCCACGGGCTTGCATCAAGGACAATTTCGATGGTTGACGTGACAAGGTGGGAGGAGTGTTCACGGTATCTCCCTTGCCCCACAGTTACGAGAATCCGCTCACGGCCCTTTCTTCTCTTCTGTGACATAAAGAGCATTCTCTTTTGTCTGTCAGCTGTTGAACTTTGACAATGTGTGAGGATGATAGGTGAAGCAAGAGCTTCAGTAGCTGGACGAGCTACCTGAAATCACACAGCCACCAGACATAGAAAAAGAACAGGTATGGAAAGAAGGAAGAGTGAGAGACGTACGAGAGCTTTCTAGATCTGAGTTTGTAAGACAAGGTTTTTTTGGAGTTTGGGATGAAGAAAGAGTGAGAATTTGGGGTCCCAGCCATAGGTATAAAAGAAGGGAAGAGAGTAAAATGAAAAAAAAAAAAAAGAATTGTAAGAATTGTAAGACTTAATTTGCTTTTATATTACTTTTTAGCACCAGAGTAATGTTTCTTTGAATGCAGCTGTGACAATACTGAGTGGTGGCTCAGGTTTACATGGTTTTATATTTAGAAGCTGTGATAGAAGTCTTCTGCAGAGGTATCTCATGATTGTAAGTGGGACAGTTTTTTAAAAAGATGTCCTGCAATCCAATATGCTTGTAATAAGAGGTACATCACCAGATAACGACAGAAATCTCTAGAGTACTTGGAGAGGATCGGTGTTCCCATCAGTTCAGTATCTGGTCTTGTAGAAGGAAGTGGGTCTTGGAGACAGTACAGCTTTGATTCCAAGTGAACTTCCTCTCCCAGAAGAGAACAGGACAGCAGGCAGTAGCAGTCTCTGGTTTAGAATATATATTAGACACTCTAGGTTTTGCCATCTCTTTTTCCAGCTCTGTGCTCTGATGCCTCAGCTGGTAATAGCTAATGGCTAATGGCCTCTACTTGCAAACCTCAGAGAATTGTTCTATGACCAGGAGCTTATATCCAGCCATGCTGTCCACCTCATGTTGGTCCAAAGCTAATGACCGAATGGCATAGGAGCATAAGACCTCAGCTTCTTTTCTTTCAGGTGGAACAGCAGTCTCCAAGGTCATTTATACTGTTCTCTGTGAGAGCCCGTTGAGGCTAGGACTTCATCAAGATCACACCTTGCTTGCTTTTTTCGTCCTTATTCTACTTCTCTAGTTTCCTTACTGGTTTCTTCTGGGAGATTTTCCTTAATAAATCACTGTATCTAAATCTTTGGCTCAATGTCTGCTCCTTGGACAATACAATTATAAGTGAATGATAAATGACTTGGAGATATTGCAAAGAGGCAAAAGAAAACATTATCTGTCTATTGTTACTATTTCTGTGCTGCTATCTCATGGCCAGTGTATCTGCAAATGAGTGTGGGCTGTGCCATCCAGAAGGGTGGCTTTTCAGGGTTTCTATGGGAACCCTGTCCAAGAGAAATGCCTAACAGCCTACAGTTAACCTGACTTTGCCGTGTGAGCATGGTCCTTTCCTAATGTAAGGGTGCCCACTGTTTAAATTTTTGAAAGCAGTGATTATATGATTTGAAAGAAACTGGCTTTATTTGAGACTGAGCTAAAATGATACAATTTATTTTATCTTAAGATTACAAAGAAAGAAAATTTAAAAATACATTGAAGATACGATGCCTAAGATTTAGAAGACTTAAGGAGTTATTCTACTATTTTGGATAAAGCATGTGATCTGTGCTATACATCCCATATCCTGAAACATGGGATTAGTGTACTTCTCTACCTGCCCTAGATAGTATTGGCTAGAATAAGATGATATGTGGAAAAGTCCCCTGTAAACATTGTAATGCTAACAGAATTTGCTAGGAGAATGGGGTCAAAAGGGAAAAAGAGAAAAAAAATAAATAAAGTACATTACTGAGCAACACTAGAAAATAGCTTACTATTAGCTAGCATTTTGTGATCAAAAAAAAAAACAGCTTAAAACTACTGATGATTTCTGTCTTCTCATTAGGATTAAATCATAGTGAGATTGACAAGCTCACTTACCTATTTCCCCCCCTTTTCTTCTGGTAACTTTAGGGATAACGACTAGAAGTGTATGATTGTTAAGGTGGATAATCCAGAGCAACAGTTTTACCACTAACACCCTTTGTTGAGATATAAGTTTACTAACGATATTTTTATTTCTGGTTAAAAGAAGAGACATACTGAGAGAATCACTAGACCAAAAATTTATATCGATTCTAAAATATATTAATTGTTTTCTGAAAAGCAAGTACAGGTTTCCTTATTATTCATCCAGTGAATTTTTACCACCTTCCTTCCTGTGGTAATGAATTTATCTTTGAGTACATATTAATGAAGAGACAATACCTGCTTGAAAATTATGATTCATCATATATATGGGAAAATAGAGGCAGGGAACTTAAGGATGCTTAGTTTAATTTTGAGGACCTAACTGCTTGTCAGGTAATAAATCAAAAAATGATTTAGTTCTATTAAAATACAATCCCTCTTGTAAAAATATTTCCTATATGTTGAGCAACTGAAGACTGTTACTAAGAAATATAAAATCATTAACCTATATGTTTACCAACAATTTAATGAAACAAGGAAATGTTCAAAATACATTAAAATTTTTTATATCTAATATTTTAATATTGAAAAATGTATATGTTATATATTTCTCATCTTCTATATATGTATAAAAATATGGTAATGATATTTCAAGATAAACATAATGGGTATTCCTAGACTGCAGAGTTATAGATATTTATTTTCTTCATTATATTTTTATGTATTTTTTCAAATTTTCCACAAAGAATGGGCACTTGTTTATAAAAGTAAACATTTTAATGGAAAGAAAACAAAACAAAACAAAACCCAGTCCTGTCAGATCATGTCTAGTTTGGTGTGAGGTTTGAGTGCATTTTGGGCAAGGCTATTTCTCCTCCCATTTTGTAATTTTGTATCCTCTCTCATGGTCTAAGCTCCATGAGGACAGAGACTTTCTTGTCTGTATTGTTCATCACTCTGTAAAGCATAGAGACTTGCACAAGGCAGTCAAAAGATAGATGTTAAATGAATGAATAAATAAATGTAATAATGAGGAGCAAGAGCAGCCTCTCAAGTTAAGGAAGCAACATGAACAGATAGATGGGATTGGAAGAAATCAGTGTTGAACTTCAGAACAGCAGGTACCTCCACGTGGCTAAGGGGATTAAAAGGCAGCAATGGGAACTGGAAGGAGCTCTAGCATCCACTAAATTTCCGCTGTGGGCCATGCGCTGCCCGAGCTTCTGTATGTGGAACACCTTATTCTTATGACATCTTATTCTTATTTTTGCTCATTTATAGATGAGACTGAAGTTCCCTAAGCTTGAGTTGTCCCAAATTGTAAGATCATAAGGGAAGTTAAGATTCGAAGCCAGTGCTCTCCTGTCCCCAAGGAGCCTTCTTGATCCCTGTGCTACAGACAGTGGCTCTGAAGGCCTATCTCTCAGCACACAGACTCTTAAAGGCAACCTAATGCCACTGTATTTTGAAAAGAGGATTGATGTGATCTTTAGGGCATGAAGCTGGAGCAAAAGCAACAAATAACTCTTCTCATCCCTCTACCTCAACTCTCTGAATGTTATCTTTATAATACTTTGAACTCACACATTTCTCTACACCTTCGGGTTAATGTACAGAATAGCTTTGGAAAAATGCCATAGTTACTAGGGAGAGATAACCAAAACATGAATAACTTTTCAGTATGAGTTACCAGCTAGTAAACTCCTGAAGAATCACACACATTTTTTTGGTTGAACTTAGTCTCCTTTTTTGGAGAACTATTTCTACTCCAGTCATTCTCTAGTCATTTGATATGCATCGTGAACAAGATGGATACTATAGCACTATCTCTGCCTTCTTAGAATCACACTCTAGAAAACAAATTCTTTTTGTTGTAGGTGTTAGAAGTTAAATGAAAAAGTCGCAAAGGGGGTCATGAAGCAGAGTCCAGACAGTGAAGAGAAGCCATGATGGGAGCAAAGGCATTTAAGAGGTATCATGGAGTGATATGAGAATGAAGGAGGAACCCGGGTGGGGAAGGTTCCGGTTTTTGGAGTGATCTGGCCTCCCATCCCTGAGGCAGCAGGACATCACGTTTCCTTTCTATGTACATGCCATCTTGGAATAGAATTAACATAGTAGAACTTCAGCATGAATGTTGCTTGCTTGAGAAAAATGAGCTTTGAATCATTAACAAGGCAATTGCTGCTACATACTAATGATATCATTTCCTGGTCCTGGTCTTTTTACATTAATGAACCCCATGGTGTGGATTGAATGATACAAAAATAATTACATGCTTTAGAGATATTTCTGGGTTTGATTGTTTTATGTTATGCACCACTTGTTTAGATTATGAATTAACTAATAAATCTGTGTTAGTTTCTAAGTTTTAAGATTGAAGGGCTTACTCCTTTCTCTGATACCGAGTTAATGTAACAATCTCTGATGCCAGCAAATGAACACTAAACTATGGCCATTACTGTGATTTATTTAACACACACCTGGTCCCCAAAACTCCCACTCATCTTTCCTAGTGATTGAGAGATTATGTCTCCAGTATTATGAATAATTTATCCTCAATGCAATGTCATTTATTTCTGCTTGTAACACCTAGCATTGTGCACATTAGGCTCAATAAATATTTGTTTCAACTTCAACAATTGTTCATATATACTTGACCCATTTTAGGATTCTATCCTAACAAAATAATTCTAAATATGAGAAAAACCAAAATTATGCCAAAGGATGTTCCTCATATTATTGTGTATGGGGAAAAATTTGGAAATGATCTAAATATACTAATATAAGAAATTATTAAAATAAGTATAGTCCTTTCAGATGTTGAAATACTATATGGTCATATATTTTTTTGCATTAACAAGGAAATATGTCGATGCTAAAATTATGAAAAACCATAGGCAAATTATATAAATATTATTATAATTATTTAAAATATATATAGAAAAATCTAGAAAAATACTCTAAAATAAAAATAGTGGTTTTGTGTAACGATGCTATTAGAGCTATTTTTTCTTTCTTTATTAAAAATATGTTATTTTTAACTTAAAAAAATACTTTTGAAAAAATATTTTCTTGATTTATCCAATAATAAATTACATTCTTATTTCAAGAACTATGCAAATTTCTCTGAAAGTCTGTTGTTGTTTCTGTGAAGCCTGACCACCTGGTAAAATTCTTAGAGATGACAGGTCACTATTTTTCTTTCTCTACCTAGAAAATCTCCAAAACTTGGGTCACTCTTGTCAAAAATAAGCAAAGTCAAACACTAGTCAAAGTGTTAAGGACAGCTTTTATCAGTAACATACTATTGCATGAATTGAACTCAATTTTAATTTGTACAAAGGTGAATGGGTGTTTTAAAGGGAAAATGAAGGTATAAAGAGGGAGGTGAATGGGAATTCTACAGATTCAGGAAAGTGAAAAATTATAAAAAGAAGAAAAGGGGGTTGGTCCATGTGAAATCTATCTGGGTTTGCGAACTGGTACTTCTTGAAGTTAAGTTCCTACCTTATCTTAGAGGCTAAGAGACAGAGGCCTTCTCTTCAAGGGTTGGCTAGAGCAAATAGCAAATTCTTTCAGCAGCCTTCAGTTTTATCAGGCCTGCCAAATCTTGGAAAATCAGTAATACTCGAATAAGCAATCAGATTGTCTCTGGTTTTCTTATTTCTTGCTTTCAATTTTAGTTTATCCTCATACCAACCTGAGTTTCACATTTTAAAACTATAAACAGGAGGGAGATTTATTTCCAGTATAACATAGAGGAAGTCAATAATACTTCCTCCAACAAGCAGTGTGAAGCTAGATAAAACTCTCAAAAATAGGCATTTGAGTGCTCCAGAAACTGACCAAAGACTTACAAAAAAAAAAAACCTAAGTAACATTTATTCATGAAATCTAGTGAACTTCAAATAAAAAGAGCTTGAGCCAGTGGTGTTCTTGTTTAGCTAGTGATTTGACAGGGGATTCCAGAAGGTGAGAGAGCCATATGTGGCTTAATAAGCTCTCCACATATCCCAAACTGATGAGGGGCTATGCACATGCACAGCAGAGACCAGAACGGCCCAAGCCTTCCATGCATCCCTGGCAGATGAAGCCTGTGCACATATGCAGAAGAGATGCAAGAAGACCTCAGTGGAAAATAAAAACCTAGCAGACCTGAAAATGGCTTGAACTTTGAATGCGCTCTGCAATCTATTAGCAGAGAGTGGAAACGTTACTGGAGGTTAAACAACCTCTGACCAATCTTCGGCTGAGTACCAAGCTATGCAGAACAACAAACTAGAAGCTAGGCTTAGAAATAAAAATAGATACACTGAGCGGAGACATTAACAGCTACCTAATGTGGGAGGAGGGAGACTTCACAGATTTAATCTAGACAAGGTACTAAACAAACAATCAAAACAACAAAAGCCTCAGAGGAGGAAATCAGAATCTAAAACCACTACGATGTATTATCTAAAATGTCCAGTAGTCAACAAAATATACACAGCATACAAAGAAACAAGAAAGTATGGCCTATACCAAGGAAAAAAATGTCAGTCAATAGAAACTATCTCTGAGTCTCAGATGTTGAATTTAGTGTACAAAGACTTGAAAGCAGTCGTTAAATATACATTCAAACAGCGAAAGGAAACTATGTTTGAAGAATTAAAGGAAAGTATGATGACAGTGACTCATGAATAAAGAATCTCTAAATAAAGTAAAAAATATTGGAAATTTTGGAGTTGAAATATACAATAACAAAAATGAATAATTTGCGATGAGCTCAACCGTATATTTCAGATAGAGTGAGAAAGAATCAATGAACTTGAGGATAATATAAATTATTCAATCTAATAAACAAAGAGGAAAAGCTAGAAAAAAACAGAACTTCAGAGACCTGTGAAAAATCAGGAATACCAAGAAACATATAATGGGAATACTAAGAAGAGAAGAAAGACACAAAAAGTCAGAAAAACTATTTGGAGGAAGGCTGGTGAGACATACCCAATTTGATGAAAAACATTTATTCATAAATCTAAGAAACCAATGAATCTTAAGTAGTATAAACAGAAAGCCGTATCTAGACACATAATAGTCAAACTATTGAGAGCCAGAGAAAAACTCTTGAAATCAGAAAGAGAAAAATGACTCATCATATAAAGGTAAATAACAGTATGGTTAATAGCTGAATTCTTATTTGAAACCATAGAGGTCAGAAGATAGTAGAAAGACATATTCAAAGTGCTGAATAAAATATCAAACTAAAAAATAAAATTTTAAAAATGACATAAAAACAGTTCTCTTTAGAAAAAAACTGTAAACCAAGAATTCTATATCCAGAAAAAATTATCTTTCAAAAATGAAGGCGAAATAAAGGCAGTCTGAGATAAGAGAATTCAGTGCTCACAGATCTACCACATAACTTAGTCTTTCAGGCTAAAAGAAATTAACATCAGACCATAACACAAATCCTAGGAAACTACTCCCCTTTCAAAGCCTACGAGATGATATAAGATTAATATGCAAAAATCAATTATAATTTCATAATTTTATATACTAGCAATGAACAATCCAAAAATAAAATTAAGAGAACAATTTTATTTATAATAACATCAAAAACAATATATATTAAGAGTAAATTTAACAAAAAAGGTCCAAGACTATGTACCAAAATTATAAAATATTGTTAAGAGAATATTAGGAAGGTCTAATTTTATGGAGAGGAATTCCAGATTCATGTATTAGACCACATGATATTGTTAAAATGACATTCTCCCTGAATGGATCCAAAGATCCAATACAATTCTTTTTAAAATCCCAGCAGACCTCTTTAGAAAATGACTTGATTCTAAAGTGTATGTGAAAATACGAAAGGCTTATAATATCCCAAACAATCTTGAATAAAAAATAAAGTTTGAAAACTTATGCTATATAATTTCAAAACCTACTATGGTGCTACAGTAATCAAGAGAGTGTGGTATATCACAGGGATAGATATAGAGATCGATGAGAAAAAAATTTAGAGTTCAGAAATAAATCCTTATGTGTGTGACCAATTGGTTCTTTACAACAGAGAAATGAAAGTCTTCAACAAATGATATAATTAGACATCATATGAAAAAAAGATTAATTTAAATCCTTACATGATACATATAAAAATTACCTAAAAATAAATTATACACTTAAATGTAAGTGCTAAACTATACCACTTCTAGAAAAAAAAAATAGAAGAAAATATTAGTGACTTTGCCAAAACCATGAGCTATGAAAGAAAAAAATTGTTTATAATAAAATAAAATAAAATAAAAAATGTTTACATTTCAAAAGATGCCATTAAGAAAGTAAGAAGACAAGACACTGTACAGGAGAAAATATTTTCAGATCTTTTATCTGATAAGGGATTTATATTCATGGAATATAACTTATGAATTAATAAGAAGAAGAATCATCCCCAAAAATGAGCAAAAGTCTTGAATAGACATTTCCTCAAAGACGTACAAGTTACTATATATGCATGAAAAGGTGCTCAACATTATTAGTCAGATAGGAAACAGATATTAAAACCACAACAAACACTGCTTTACACATACTAGAATGACCATAATCAAAAAGTCAAAAACCAAATGTTGGCAAAAATGTAGGGAAACTGGTGGAAACATAAAACGGAATAAAACTTTGGAAAAGTTTAGCAATTTCTTAAAAAGGTGCACAAAAACTTATCATATGACCCAGAAGTTCTATTATTAAGAATCTACTCAAGAAAATAAAGACATATGTCTACATACAGATTTGTACATGACTGTTCACAGCAGGATTATTCCTAAGAGTCAAAAACTGACAACAGTCCAAACGTTCATAAATTGGTGAATGAATAAACAAAATGTGGTGTATCCGTACAATGAAATACTATTTGGTAATTCAAAGGAATGAAATACTGATGTATACTACAAAATGGATGAAATACAAAACAATTATGATAGGCACAAAAGACTATGTATCATATGCTTCCTTTTAAAGAAATATTCAGAAAAGGCAAATTTATAAAGACAGAAATGGAGCAGTGGTTGCCTGGGGCTACAGAGGAAGCAGAGACTGACTGAAAACATGCTACAGAAAATTTTGGGGGGTGGTAGAAGAGTTCTAAACTTGGATTATGGTAATGGTTGCACAACTTCATAAATTTACTAAAAATCATTGCATTGTAAAATTATAATGCTTGAATTATATGGTATACATAATACATCTCAATTTAAAAAGTAAAAAAATAATGTGAACTTAAAACAAAAAAAGGAAGATGATGAAAAGGAGAAAAGGGGCTCTCAGCCCTGAAGCGTTCGTTCTTCCAGGATGTTAATGGGAAAAGCTGATTCATTGTACTGTTTGGGGTGGAAAGTTTGTAGCCCTGTCAACTTGGGCTAGAACAGGGAGATTGCTCTACCTTGAATAATCTGTTGTGTTAGTTCTTGAATCTGCTATAATGGTCGTGGCTTTTGTTTACCTTGGGCTCATAATTCAGCACCGTATAGTCTCTTTCAGAGTCTAGACTTCAAGATAGCATAAACTGACTTTTTTGCCTCTAATTCCTAGAGAATGAGGCAGCGACAAGCACAAAAGTAGTGCAGGAACGTCACCATCAAGAGTCGGGGATGAGGGTAACCGCACAAAGGCAGCAGCGAAGTATGCATGGGAGCTGAAAGGAAAAAGATGACAGGTGACAAGTAAAGAAGATAGTAGAGGTGGAAACGAGAGGTCTGGCAGGTGGCCTGCGTCATCACATTTAGGAAGTTTCAAAGGAGCAGGGAGTGTTTTCCTTCCACAAGGCTGCTCTACCCTGTGAAAGATCACTGCTGGCTTGAAAGACTGCTTGGGATACATTCCAGGTCACAATCGTCATTGTCACCTGCTGTGTAAACAGCTGAAGGTCATGAGTGCATGCACATGGCTGTCATTTTATGCTCTTGCTGTAAAGAAGAAACATTCATAAGGAAATCCATCTGAAAGGCATAGAGATGGGAGGAATTCCAAATCATTTCCAGGACACATTTCTACCAAGATATTTCCTGAACCACCGAAAACTCAGTATTACTCAATCTCTGCACGGATAAAGTATATTTTTTATAATAGAGGCAATAAATGTTCATTTTGGAAAATTTGAAAACATAAAGTAGAAGGGAACAGTTATGCGTAATCCTATCACCGAAGTAGCCATTAACATGTTTACGCAGTTCTTAGCTTTTTATTTATGCAGATATTCTGAGTTGTGGAGTTGTGATTATAATGTACACAGATTTTATGTTTTCGTTTTCATTTATTCATATTCATTTTCTATGGTATTGTTAGTGCTTGGTAAACATCATTTTTCATAGTTGCCTGATTAAAATCTTTTTGTTCTCAGTTTTCTGGCTATCATAAATGATATCGGAAGGAAGATTTTTGTGTATAAATATTTTTTCTACATATTTCAGAATACTTACTTAGGATAGATGCCCAGAAGTAGAATTAGTGGGTTAAAGTGGAAAAACATTTAAGGCACTTGGTTTGTAGCTTTGATTTTTTTTTCCTAAATAGTTCAGGCCCAATGGCAATGCTTGTGTTCTTTTCACTCTACCCTCATTGGCATTGTGTATTATCATTTAAGAAGTTATTTGCTAATTTTGTATTCTCTAATCTAATTTAAAAATATTAAAATAACAACAATAAAAAATACAACAGAGAAAAGAAAATAGTAAAACCTAATCTTCCTCGAATGCTTACTATGGACTAAATAAATGCTTTATGTGCATTACCTCTTTCTTCCTCTCGCCTGTGTCAGGTGGGTGTCATGTTGTGCCTAGTTAACAAATGAGTAAATAGAGACACATCAGGGTTAAGTAACTAGCCCAACTTTAAATATCTGGAATGCATACTTCTAACGTGCTTACTAACCTATGAATCTTTATTCATCCTATTTAAAATTAAGGTATTTTTACTTTCTCTGTTGACTTTGGCCCATTCCAGCCTTTGTCGATTTTCTCTGTACCCGCTGTTTCCTCTTTTGTCTGATATGGCAAGCTCCTACCTATCCTTTAGAGCTGAAAAATCTCTTCTCTGTGAGGCTCTCCCTGAATCGTCATCTTCCTTAAGAAATTCCCTCACTTCAGTGGGAGGAGCCCTGTCACAGGTAACGCAATTACTTTGGGTTGTGTGTATCTTGGAATAGAGAAAATATGCCGTCCATTGTCTGACTTAAGCCTGTTCCAAATTTTGTCTATTTTTCTATACCTGTCCTTCCTCCTTTTCTTGCTAGGGTAGAGTCCATTTTAAGGTCTGATTACTACCATGTTACCTGGATGCATGTGTACCAGCACAGGATGGTTCATCGCTAGCTGTGGCTAGGTTTTGGCCACTTCTAAGTCTCTCCTAGACCTACCTTATCTCCATGGACCACTGCCATCACTTTTTCTGCTACTTAAAATTCTTGTTTCCAATCGTTTATACATAAAATAAGAAATATTAGAGCAGGATTCATTTGTTAAAGTTTTCCTGGTGGTTTTAATGCCACAGGAGAGAGTCTTCTTTGGATCTATTGGTCTGGTAGCTTAGTCTGAGAAATGACTGCTTTAAATCACTGACCGTCAGGCTGTTGTGCTTTATAAAGAAAGCAGCACGCTGATCACTTTGATCAAGACTGATCATTCTGTCTCTCTGCAAGTACATAGTAATAAAAGGGAAAAGAAAATGAACAGATTAAAAAAAGTGTTAAAAACAAACTGCACATGATGATAAGAGTACCAATAGTAATAAAATTCAAGTTTATTGACCATAGTATATGCCAGACACCGTGCCAATTGCTATATATCGTTTTACCTAAAGTGTTCTTATGAAATAGGGGATTATCATTTTCATTTTATAAATGGAGATTCTAAAATTTAGAGGCATTAACTAATTTGACCAAGGTGACACGGCTGGCAAGTATGGAACTAGGATTTAAAACAGGCAGCCTGACTCTTAATCTGCATAATTAATCATGATGGAATGGTGGGGGGTGGAATTTATGGGAAGAACTCAGCCTAACCTTAAATCTTTAATGTTTAGATAGGAGATATAAACGAGAAGCAGAAGATTGGTATAATTTAGGTAAACTTTGTTTATGTATCTATACACAAAGAAAGAACTCATCTTCTTTTTAAGCATTTATGATAGGTTCAATTTACAGGATAGGTTCAATTGTGGGCCAAAAATAAAATATTGAAAAACAGAAATTATGCAAGCCATATTTACTGATAAAATATAATTAAAATATAATTAAAATTAACAGATTTTACTAATATAAACAGGTTGACAATTCTTTCCAAACCCAATCTTAAAAAAAAAAAAGCCCACACAATCCCAAATAAATCCTAAATAAGAGAAAAAATCATAAGTAGAATTATGATTATATCTAATACAAAAGCAATGAAAGCTATTCATTAAAAAATACTTTGATATGCAGCCAAATAAGTACCTCTAATTTTAAGATAGGCAAAAACCTATCTTAAGAGTTTTTATTTTTAACAAGAAAGAATTAAAGTAAAATCACAACATTATTTTTTCTAAGAAGGTAAAAGAAATACATACATACATACATATAGATATGTTAAGCGGGTCAGTGACCTTCATCCATATTCCTCTAATGGAATGAAATTGAAAGGAAGTATTGTGTGAGACAATAGCTAAAATCTAATTAGGACACTATAGGATTACTTTTTTTTTTTTTTTTTGCTTCTTCTTTTTTTGCTTATTTCTGTGACAGGTCATTTCATTTTAAGGCACTTAGGTGGGCCTGACACAGAAAACCAGGATTACCTTCCATGTTGCTCTTTGAAGTGATTACAAACTGGCAGATAAATTGTGCAGGTAATTTCCAGGTTTAAAAGGTAGAACAACTAATCTATAATTATTAAGATCTTCCTGCAATTTCACTTCTAAAACTGTTCTAAGTGGATATTCATATGCATTTATATGAATTTTTGTGTATTTGAGTATATATACACACAAAAGATGCTATATCATTCATATTTCATCCATTCTTAGACTGATTTTTTCTCTTCCATGAATATCTATTAACATTGTGTTTCTAATCACATTTGTAGTTATCTAAAGGATCTTAATATAAAGAGAATAAATTTCATAAATAAATTTCATTTATTTCAGCCAAAGTGCAATAATTACTAATTTAATAATCATGTACTTGAATAATTGAAATAACCCCTTCCTCTATACTCTCCAATATTTTTCCTGCCACTCTAATTTTTCTATATTAACATTACTAGCAATACTCTTCTTTTTTGATCATCTATGATAACGTTTTTTAAAAGTTAATATTTTATCTGTATTTTTAGGATATTATGCCTATTTTAGGATTAATGCCTTTCTTTCAGCATTCTGGGTTTCATTTCAGCTGGGGAACATAATTTTTCTGGTTCTTGTCTTGTACTTTACTGGTTAATTTTTTTCTGAATGTTCATATTTCTTACCTTGTATTACAGTCATTTGGGGGGAGGTGGGCAAGAGAGGTGTTTTATCTCCACTTGTAAAGTGTGAGCTCCTGAGGGAAGATTCCATATTTGCTATATATAATATTTATGTATACGTACATATAGTACAGTACTTTGCACATATTGGCTGCTAAATAAACATATTAAATGAGCATACAAAAGGTGTCTTTTATCTTTTGCAAGCAATTTACCATTCTCATTTTTGCTTTCCTTGGTATGTCTGCATATAGCATGCCTAGTTTAGGTACCTTTGTGGAAAATGTGTTCTTTATAGGGTCTGACCCTACTCAGTACCAGGATTGAGAATATTTTTCCTTGATGAAAACTAAGTTTCTTCTTTTTTTAGTTAAACTTGAGACTTTGTAAAATCAACAGAGATATGCAAATAATCATAATTAGTTTCCTAAAGAGTAAATTCAAACTTCTCTCCCCAGCCTAAACTACCAGTTCAGTTTAGATTTTATAAATTTTTCATAGATCAATATTTATTAGTGATTTTCTAGAAGGACTTAGCCAGATGTGTGATTTCTTTAGCCTTATGATCTCTCCCTTGATTTGAAAGTATCTTGTTACCCATCAAAGTGGATATAAGCTAGAGTCAGCAATTCGTCAAGCAAAATTAGCCTTAAAAAATAATGGACCAATCCAAAAAGTATGTAAAATCTGATTTTGTAACATAATTGTAGCATATGTGTATCATAGAGGCTGAGCATTTGTATTCTGTGGATGCACTGGTGTGGTGCTATAATTTATAATGCCAGAGAATATGACTCTCACACCCACATGGTTATGTTTGGACAAGCCCTGGCCAAGTTTCCTTCCTTCACAGTGATGACAATATACACTGGTTTTAACTTTTCACAATCTGCTTTGTTCTAAGCCTTTGGAAGATTTATTATAATCTCTGTTTAATGTATAGTTTTAACCAAGTTGAGATTCTGATGTTCTGATGCTAACCCCAGTATTTGATTATTTGGAAATATGGTGACAATTTTATTGAGGAAGGCAGACTATTCTGAGACAGATATGTAACTCCTCTAACCATAGAATCTATAATTTTGTAACTTCTTTCATTCTTCCTGCAGAATTTTTCTGCTCAAATTCTTCTGTGCACATCTAACATTGGCTTCTCAAATAAACTTAGTCAAATTCCCTGGCAATTATCTACTTTTTCCTAAGGCAGTACAGGTAGAGAAAGAATTATGGATTATCTTATTGGATTTGCCAAGGTTTATGTGAAATATATCAGTATCATTCTGCTTTTTCTTCTTGGTAATTCAAACTGATTTCCAATTCTCTGTTGAACTGTATGTTATTCAGGTCTTTGTACAAAGTGGAATTTATGTACTTCTATGTACTTTCCCTTTATGTTTATCCAATGGGTAAGTATAACTTATTCTGCACTTACAGAATAATTTACATGAAAAACACTGAACTGCTCACTGGGCTCTTCCAATATTAGGAAAGATTATTTTCACCGAGCTCTATTGGAAGAGGAAATATTCTCTAAAACATATCTCAACCTCTGTGGTAGATTCTGCTTGCACAATGAAATACTATACTCTGCCATCCTGGGGCTTTGAGTAAGACATTTGGGGCAGTTCTGAATCTGATTTGTTACCTGGAGAAAGTTGACAGCTGACCTGCAGACCAGGTCAGAATGTACAAAAACACATTTGTTTCTGGTTGTAAACCTCTAAGATTTGGGAGTGTTTCTTATGAAGCATTTTCATAGGGGACATTTTGTCGGGGAGAATTCAGAATTGTTATGGACCAGTGACTGCTAGATGCCTTCCATTTTTCACTTTTCCAAATGGGATCGTTTACTGCTGTATCTTGGTCTCATTTCATCGTGTGTGTGTGTGTGTGTGTGTTCAAAAGAGGATAAAAATAACTTTTATCTCATAGGTGTCTGCATCAAGAGGAGCCATATCTGGACCTGCCGTAGATACTAGTACAAGATCCTAGACTTCAAATCTAATGCCTTTTGGGGTATTCTCCTCAAGAAGGCCATGAGTTTATTCTTACTGAAAAAGGAAGGTACATGAATATTTGAGATGAAGCAGGTGGACTATGGTAGATTATATTATTATTCAACAAATATTTACTTTCTCCTTCTTTCCCATGAGAATAGAATACTATTAAATCCCAACAATGTCAGTTTAGCCATTTGGCCATATGACTTACTATGAATGGTGGAACGTGGGAGGAAGGCATAGTGTTCCAGGTTCAAAGGGAGTCTTTAAAAGTTATTGAAAGTTTCTGCCAGGCTTCTTGCGCTCCAGCCATCGACACAATAATACCACGCCCTGGGAAGAAGGCACTATCTCTTCAGCTTCGGTGCTAGGATGAGAAGGCATATACCAGCAGAGACACCATAGCCAACTCACAGAACTGTGAGAAAAAGCGTTGGTCATTGTTATCAACTGAGATTTAGGAGATGTTTTTCCACACTGCACAATTGTAGCAAAATCTGCCTTGGTAAGCTTTGATAAGAGAGAAGTTAATGTACACATATAGTTAGGGTTTGAACTAACCACATTTCTATCCAGACAGCTACATGTAAAAACATATCAAACTCAAAAAGAAGTATTATTCTGGGAAGTATTAAGTAAATTAGGAACAAAGAGTCTTGTTCTAAACAAATTTTTCCAGTCCCCACCTTGCATGGGAGATGCTTACCAAAATTCTGACAGAGGCCTATTATATATATTTCATTCATACATATGCAATGGAATACAGAGTTGGCCTGCTTCAAAGGGCAATGGGCACTAGTCCAGGTAGAGGTGACCTAAACTCTTAGTGTATTTCTGGAGGTATAGCCCGAGCATTAATAACTCATGACCTGTTAAACATAATACTGTTGGTATATGCACCAGATTATTTTGTGAACAATGACCACAGACTTCTTTTCTGGGATTTGTAAATTCTTGCCCCAATCACCTATATCTCAGTTCAAAAAATCTACTTGATTATGTGTCTTATTGATATAATTCATGACAAACTAAATATATACAAAAAGCTCATTGCTTGCCCTAAATTTTACATTATTGTCTTTGGTACTATTATTGAACTATATTATCAATGACTAGAAAAGTTTAAAAGAAGCAAAACAATGTATGAAATCTAAATATTAAAAATTCAACATATATATTTACATGCAAATTTATACCTGTTTCTTGAAAAAAAATATAATGAATATACAACTTTCAATAATAACAACAACCTGGGTGTAATTCCATTTTGAAAATGAAAAACATTGAAAAGAAATTGGGGCAGGAAAAAATGAAACAAGCTTGGCTCCATATCTCATGTAAGCAAGGAATCAAGTATCATATTTTTCTAAATTTTGATAACTACATAAACATAGCCTCAGGTATGTGCAGTGACGTGCACTGAATTCCCCCACCTCGTCTTAACCTCATGCACAAAAGTCTGTTTAGAGACAATGTGATGTAGTGAAATATATATCAGCTTTGAATTAAATATTGTAGCATTTCTGTGTGATATTTGAGAAATCACAATCTCTTAGAACATAATGTCTCATCTATAAAGTGGTCTTTATAACTTGCTGTGAAGAAATGCTAAAGAAACTAGAAATCATATATGTAAAATACTCAGCTCAGTACCTGACACATACTATATGCTAAATGAAAATGGGAGCAGTAATTTGTAATGTTGCATTCTCATTAAGGTTTTGATGATTCTCCTTTTCCCAACTCTACTCAAGGTAAAGTCTGTGCCTTCAATATACTTTGGAAGAAAACTCAATATCTGTTCGAGTGCTGGGTATTCAGTAAATCTGGCCTTTAAGGTGTACACCATGATATCGACTTCCTTTTCAGAATTGTTAACTACTTCTACTATGCAAGTGGTTATGGAAAAATAATATAGACAAGTTTTTCAAAAGGAAGAACAGTGCACTCTTCAAAGATCATTATTATCAGTTAACCACAGTGGTTGATGTCACTCAGACTGCTGAATAAAAATCTCCTTTAGACCCAATGTCTTAGTGAAAAATAAAGCAAGGTTAGTATGTAACAGTGGTACAACAGAAAGGCTCTATTTGATATAGGATATGCTTCTGAGTGCTGTGTGGAGTGGTGGGAAGTTCATGGGCAGGCTAAATGGCATAAATGACAGCAAATCTATAGATCCAGGCTTCTAACTTGGTCAATAATGAGGTAAGTTGTGTGCCTTGGGGAGGAACTAGGAGAGGAAATGTTGGGCATCTGTATTCACTCATCTGAGTCTTTCATCTTGGATATGTCCTCTGCCTCCTTATCAGTTGGTTTTCTGTTAAAATGAATACTATGCCTAATTTTCTCCACTCTACAAAATCTAGTTCAACTATATAATTAGCTGTTAAAAAAAAATTAAGTGTCAATAATTTCTACCAAAAACAATACTAATCAGAAAATAAAGAGCAGTAAGTATCATTCACTCTTAAGATAATAAATTATTTTAAAATTCACTCTCTAGGTGATATCATGATATTTCTAAAATATTTTTATTGCAAGGTGATCACAATATTTTCAGAAACATAAGGAACTCTGAGGAGAGCATTTTTCCAAATGTCTTCTTACTAAGAATATAAAAATATTTGAAACTAAAAAGAATGGTTCTTGAAATCTGAGCTTGAGGCTTTAGTGTATTACATAATTTCAGAGAGTGACATGGTCAATTCAGTCTGGGAAAGCTTTCAGAATTCTGGTATAAGGATCCTCTCAAATCTTCCTTCTCCATCAAGACCCAGCATCTGTGCATGGGGGCACTTGGCAGCAGACGATGATCTAGAAGGCAATCAAAGAAAGTGGCTATTAAAAGCTCACAAGCTTACTGGAGAAAGAAAAATGACTTTTGCTAAAAGCTAAATCTCTAAATATCTCCAAAGCTATTTCTCCCTTGACCTATATATGTAGGCCCTGTATATGCATATTCACACTTTTCCCCTGATTTTTTTTTGGTAATAATTTTTACACACATTTAAATTTAACACCTGATGAACATTTAAATGGCTGAGTTAAACAAGAAGTCACCAGAGCAATTTTGGTTCCTTGCCATTCTTTAGGATTTCATCAGTGAGGGAATAACTTGCAGGACAGAAGCCAACCTCTAATTGTTTTATTTAATTAGACATTTAGATGGCTAAGCGAGACTGAAGACCTGGCTTCTCTGCTTTCCCTCACCTGGAGAGGATGGCATTTGTTGATGCCTTTTTCTCTAGAACCTTTGTAATTTTGGACCACAAAAGTAGCTAGCATCTTGACATTATTTAGCTTTTATTTTGGCATTTTCAGCAGTATTTCTCAGATAGTTCCTCATTTTCTTTTTTGCTCTGCTCCATAATATGTGAAAACAGATCTTTTTATTTCTGTAGCCAAGTAGAAGGTCATAAGTCACTATGAATCTATTAAAAGCTTGTTGCCATTCAGTGGTGGTATATTTGTAGCTATTTTCTGAGGGCTAAAGGAATGAGTGTTATTGCTAAATTCTCTCTGCCATTTGAAAGATAAGAAAAGAAAGTGTTTAGGTGTCGACTTATCATAAACTTGAAATAACAACGGAAAACGGCATTTTTGTGGCACATTAAAATTATATATGGAATTGCTCCAATAGACTGAATCTTCTGGAAGTCACCACCAGATAATAATGGCCTGCATGGACGGGGAAAGCAATGTTTTCCTTCCTCTCATGTCAGAGATTGCATTGCAGGGGCTATGTGAGCCCATAGCGTCTCTAAACACCAATAAGAGATACAAATGAACAGCTGGAATACTTGCAACTTGGCTTAGCCAAATGTGATGAGTTCTTTTTATCACCATTTTAAAATAGCTTCTCAATGTTCAACCAAATGTAACCTAATTGCATTTAAATATTGGAAAGAGAGCAATGGGTGAATGAGGCCAAATCCTTAGGCAGGTTGCTAATGGGACTAAAGAGTCCAAGATCCCTGATAAACTCTACTGGCTTCTCCGTGGTGGAAACACAGATTTGGATTACAGGCCAGGAAAGGTTGGGCAATTGCATAATGGAACTTTTCTCTCTGAGTCAGCTTCACCATTTCCATAGAAACTGAGATTTTACCTTCTAATTTGACTGTGTACAACCTAAGTTCCCTAGGACAGGGCTCTGGACCCTGAATCTCATCTTCATAAGGTGTCAGACTTGAAAAAATACTTTCCCAACATCTGGCCCAATTCCTAAATTTTAGAGAAGTTACAGGACTTGCCCAAGGGTATACAACAGAGCAAAATGATAGCAGGGGCAGAACCAGAACCGCGGGGCAGGGCTTTCACCCACCAATCGGTGTCCTGTCGGTTTTGTTCTGTTGTCTTCTCTTCCCATCCCCACTATAATCCTAACTCTGACCATCGGTTACTTCTGTGATTTTGCACCAGCCAGGAGTGACGTGTGGGTGAAGGTCTGTGTGTGTGTGGGATCCTCATCTATGCATTCACCTGCACAGGTCCCACATGCAATGACCCCAAAATCAATTGTGTCCTCTGGTGTAGCCAACTTCAGTGATTGTTTTGCTACCCAACCTTATTACTTATTTACATGAGGAGCTGACTTTCTTCAGCTCATAAATTATGTTCCTCTCTTGTAACTCTGGATGGCTTATTACTATGGTGCTGGTGCAAAAGTGATTTCCACAGAGGGCAGGCAATAGACAAAAAGTAACGCCTCCTTCCTCAGAAAGATATGTGAGGCTTTTAACTATCGGCAAAGATGGGGAAATGGGACCATGGTGATGGCAGCCAATCATCATCCCAGTTACTTTCCTCCCAGAGGACAAGGCAGCACTAGGGTCAGTATAGGGTTCCCTGCCCGAAGATACAAAAGAAAATGATGATAGCTTGTGTTCGAGACATAAGGAAATCAGGTATTATGCCAAACATTTAAAATACACAAGTATATTTTTAAAACCTCACTATAGCCAAAGAAATGGATATTATTATAGTCACTAAATTGCAGTTTAGAAAAAATGAACCTCAAAAAAAGTTGATTCTTTTGTTTGAGGTTTCTCAGAAATAGAGGAGTTGGCACTGAACATGGGCTATTTGACCCCGAATCCTATGTTTATGACTAACACACTCTGACCTGAGAAATTGCCGATCCATGCATCCACTTTTGCAACTGAAGACATGTAAACCTAGAAAGACAGTATAGTGAAAGCAAACTAGTACCAACAAGTAACCCGCCTTCCAGTCCTGTGGTGCCCCACATGGGCTGTCAATCTTGGGCGTGGCATTTGCCATGTGGCCATCTCATTCTCATCTGTAAAACAAAGGTGTTGGATCATTTGATTTCCATGATGTCTTCAAATTCTAACTTTCTGAAGTTAGTTCGTAATTGAGCCAAGGACAGAAAACGGTTCACTAAACTTTGAGTTCAATGTAGATGTCACAATCTGAGATTGACTGCATATACAAAACAATTTACACCTAGACTGTATTATGACAGGACTTTTAACGAGCATTTAATCAAATCTTACATTATTTTTTTTAGTATATAATGCTTATTGAATAAAAGGTACTCAAAATAAACATTTAAAAATATATGAATCACCCGAAATTTGACCACATTTCAAATATATCACACCTAATAGTTTGGCAAATATATTTCCAGGCCACCCTCCCCTCTTTTCTTTGGTACTCACATATAAAGATTTTTTTTTTTTAATGTGATATTATGTCACCTGCTTTTGATTTCTAACGTGCAGTTCAGTTTTTCCTGTTAATATTCTAAAATATAAAATACAGCCATAACATTTGCATAGTGTTCCATTGAATAAATTCAAAATAATTGATGTAATCTCTGTTTTGTTCTTCCATTTAAAAATAATTTTTTTTTTTTTGCTATTATGAATAACTTGACAGATATTCTTAGAGCTAAATGTTTATACATACATACTGTCTTCATTGGGATAAAAGAAAGTGAAAAAATGTTACATTAAAGACTATGTACTTTTTAAGGGATTTTATATACATACTGTTAAAACCTCTGCAGAACGATTTGTTTCCATTTTCATCAGCTGTGTAAGGGAGTACTTATTTTCCCAAACCCTCATGACACTAAATATTATTTCAACAAGTCCTGACAAACCATTATTGACTTCTCACTGTGCCTTCAAGG
>NW_011888789.1:8113808-8116450 GCF_000151845.1 Pteropus vampyrus
GTATGAAAATGAAAGCAATCAGCTTCAATACATGAAACCATTAGCTGCTGCTCCCAAGCACTGCACTTCAGAAAGGTCAGAGGGCTGGCCCAGAGGCAACAAGAATTTTGCGAGTGATGCGTGTCTCATTTGCATATGATAATTAGTTTCTCTATAAATACAATTTGTTCTGCAGATTAACATTTTGTGTCCTCATTAGATAGCAAACATTTCCATATTAAACCCACAAAGCTGCCAGAGTTGGCTCTGCCTGCATTGTGTGATACCATTAATACCTCTGTTTATAGTGATGCCAATTAGTAGTGCTAAGTCTCAGAATAATAAAGGAGATCACTAACATTATTAACATAAATAGTAATAATAATGCTGAGAAGCTTTCACAGACCTTGTTAACTTCAAAGATCATTAGCAGTAAAGTTCCTCTGGGTTGTAAACGGCTATGTTCTTGGGCACATATAGTACCAGCATGTCTAGAACGCTTTGCTCTCTACACTGCAGCTTGTTCCTGGCTGACGATGTGACTCTTAAATTATCCACGTTATGTAGAGAGGAACATGCAATTAAGACATTGTTGTCTTTTGTTAAAAGCATTTAGTCCAATAAGGAAGTCAGAGGTGCTCTAGCTAAGAGGAATAATTTGCTCAACTTGTTTAGCTCAGTGCTAAACAGTTTGTTCTCATTTCTTAGGCCAATTGCTCTAAGGCCACCTAGGTATTTTATGGTCCCGTAAAAGGTTTTTATAAACATACTGCCACAGACTTACTCATGAGATGATTTAGATTTCACTGGATCAAAATGAAGAGTTCTCTGCTGCTGGAAGTATCGAGGGACATAGAAGATGCTGATGGACACATGACATATGGGAGCGTGTTTGTCATATCCCTCATTATTATTGATGACACGGAGTGGAAGACACTGCTTCAGAGACACAAACCGTTGTGAAGCACTAGTTTTGCAGCTGAAAGGACTGTACTGATGTGAGGACTAATTGTCACTTACCTGTAGCTCAGTGACAGGGCAGGGACAATCCTGTAGTCACTGTTGGTAAAAGCAGTTTCTGCAGAAATCAACTTCCCTGCATACATATTTTTGTTTGCTGTGCTACGTACACTTGGATTCAGCAATTTTTTTGAAAAGTATTGGTTAAGGCACCAAACATATTCAACTCAAACGTAAATACTATTGAAATTGGGGTTGTGATACAAAAAAAATAATTCTAAAATGCAGAATTTTGTATCATTTCAGAAGTCAGGCTTAGAAAGATAAAAGTAGCTTTGTGTCATAACTCTGCCATTTATGGGAGTGTAATTTTGGATTAGATAGTTTCTCTCGGTCTTAATTTTCTCATCTGTAAAGTGAGAATAAGGACTGTACCAACCTCACAGAATTATTATGAGGATTAAATGAGTTACCTCGACGTTAACATAGAGCCTGGCCCATACAACAGACTCAATAGATAGAAACTATTGTTATCATTATTACTTATAATTATGTTTCCTGATGTGGGGGGAATAGCATCTCTCTTAGTAAATTTATAAGAACTCCCATCCTCCTCACATCCTACCCAGAGATATTTCACATGTGCCAGATGCTGAGCCCTTTCCTCTCAGATGCCACCCCGAACACACCATTTCTCCCTCCTACTGTAGCTTTTTCTTAAACATTGCCTGCCATTCTGATTTTTATTTTTTACCACACTTCCATCCTCTCCCTTGACTTGTCGTAGAGCTAATGTCATCTTGTCTAGTCTAATATGATATGCTATTCTCTCCCATTTCTCCATCCAATGTGGTATGCAGTATCACCCAAGTGTCACAATAATGTCATCTTGTATTTCGAAACGGTATTGACCAAAGATTTTTTTTTTACCTTGGCCTTTGATTTTTAGTATTCTCTTTCTCTAAGTCTGGCATAAGTTCTAGGGGGAAGAAAGCTGGATCCAGAAAATCAGCTGAGCCCATGCCCCTAAGCTTTCCTACCTTCTCAGGCTAACTCATGGCTCTTGAAGGATGACTTGTAGTTGGTTAGCTAGTTACTTACTGGTTTCCCTATGAAACTCTTTAGTTTTTCCCATAAATGGACACTCTGCTAGTCTCTTCCTATTATTCACATTTGAATACTCAAGGTGAATACATGCAAGTCTCCCAAGCTGAAACTTCTGCTATACATTTCTAGGTGTAGAAAAGAACAAGAGACATTTATTATACAGAGGAAAAAGTTTATGAGAGATGTATTAATGTCTCAAAATACCTGAAGGATTGAACAGCGGAAAGAGAGATTAATTTGCTTCTGACAACTAAGACAATGCGTAGAGGCTATAGAAAAGGAGATAGCTAACTTGAAGCAAGAGCATTCTAATAGTCACAGTTTTACAAGGATGGCTGTTCTGGGAGAAAATGAGCCTTCTGTTTCTGGAGTTATTAAAGCAAAAGCTGAATGATAAATGGCAAGCTTGCCAATAAAGGTGATTTGTGTGTCAATAGGACTAAATGGTCTTGAGCAATGGTGGCTCTAAAATTCTCTGAAATATTTGGCCCCTAATCCAATTTAAGAGATATATTGTAGAGTAAGGGAGGCTTTAATAATGGTCTTGAAGCTGTTTTGCATAAAATTAATAAATATCAATTATCCTTATCAAAGCA
>NW_011888789.1:8116500-8123161 GCF_000151845.1 Pteropus vampyrus
TCAGTTTATGCCTTCTGAAATCTGTTCTAACTGTACTCCTCTCTACTTGAGGAAGGCAGAATTCTAAGATGGGTTCCAAAATTTTTACCCTTCTGATATACACACCATGTATGATCTTTTCACCTTGAGTATTGTGGGACCTCTGAGTATGGTGGGATTTCATTCTGGTAATTAGGTTATACAACTCGGCAAAGGTGAAGAGATTTTACAGATGTAATTAAGGTCCCAAATCAGATAATTTGGGGTTAATCAAGAGGGAGATTATCTTAGGTAGGCCTGATCAGTAAGAGCTCTTAAAAAAGGGACTGGGCCACCCTTAAGAGAGTGATTCTCCTACTGACCTTGAAAAAGTAAGCTGCCACATGGCAGAGAATTTGTGTGTCTGGGTGGGGGTGGGGGTAGGGGAGTGCTCCAGGAGCTGAGACCAGCCCCCAGGGACAGCCAGCAAGAAAGCAAACCTTCAGTCCTACGTAAAGGACTGATTTCTACCACCAACCAGGTAAGCTTAGTGAGATGGCTGAAGTTCAGAAAGGAACAAAGCTTGACCTATACCTTGACTGCATCCTTATGAGACTCTGAGCTGAGGACCCATCTGAGACATGCAGGGACTCCTGAACTGTAGGAATAATAAATGTATGTTTTTTAAGCCACTAAATTTGAGGTAATTTGTTTCCTAGCAATATAAATGAATATGTTACTCCACCCTATGGCATCCTCCTCAAGAAGTCGTTGTGTCTCCTGCGTGTTCTCCTATGCCTCAAGCATATTTTGATAATGCACTTTCCTTGTTTCACTGAAATTGTCTGTATGTTAGTGTCCCACGGCAAACTGGTTTCCATGATAGCAGAGTCACTCTTCCTTCACTTTTCCATTCTTAGAGCCCAATAAGCATTTGGAGAATGCTGGGTCAAATCTTCAATGTCAGTATGAGAATTAGGAGAACTACATGTCCAACATAAGCCAGCCAAGGTGCTCTGGCTGGCACCTTCATATAAAGTTATCAAAGCTGTTAAGCATTCACATAACTCTAAACTTAGCATCACTGAAGTAAAGATGGTTTATTTTTTTATTTTTTAAGCACCTAGAAAGAGCACCTGACTTTTATTGTATTCTACGAACTCACTGTGTGATCTTGGGTATGTCACGACCTCTCTGAGCCATACTTTCTTCATCAGTGAATGAAATATTGGAACATAGTGGGTGATCTCAAAGGCCATTTAAGTTCTAGCATTTTATACTTCTATGAGGCTTTAAACTAGAGAACATATGTATTTGAAAGAAAAGAGGAAAAAGTACCAAAAAAAAGAGTTAACATATTCACTAGATTCAGCTATCCGTGCCATGTACTTAGCTTCTTAATCAATGAAGAAGAAAAAAAGAAAAAAAAATTATGAAAATAATATCAAAATGCCCTTTGAACAGTAGGACCGTATTTATAAAATGTCTTAATTCTTTTATTGATGGGATTAAACATTCTTTACTTTGATTATCTAACATCTGGTTTTTCAGATATTGAAAAAAACTGCAGAAGAATTCTGAGTTTTAAAAGAAAGGGTAAGAAATCAATAGAGCACAGGGTACAGTCTGGCTTCAGAAGTGATGGCTCTGTTGTGTTTTTTCGGAGCCAGAGCCGGTCCCATTTAGCTCATTTCTGTATGAAAATGAAAGCAATCAGCTTCAATACATGAAACCATTAGCTGCTGCTCCCAAGCACTGCACTTCAGAAAGGTCAGAGGGCTGGCCCAGAGGCAACAAGAATTTTGCGAGTGATGTGTGTCTCATTTGCATATGATAATTAGTTTCTCTATAAATACAATTTGTTCTGCAGATTAACATTTTGTGTCCTCATTAGATAGCAAACATTTCCATATTAAACCCACAAAGCTGCCAGAGTTGGCTCTGCCTGCATTGTGTGATACCATTAATACCTCTGTTTATAGTGATGCCAATTAGTAGTGCTAAGTCTCAGAATAATAAAGGAGATCACTAACATTATTAACATAAATAGTAATAATAATGCTGAGAAGCTTTCACAGACCTTGTTAACTTCAAAGATCATTAGCAGTAAAGTTCCTCTGGGTTGTAAACGGCTATGTTCTTGGGCACATATAGTACCAGCATGTCTAGAACGCTTTGCTCTCTACACTGCAGCTTGTTCCTGGCTGACGATGTGACTCTTAAATTATCCACGTTATGTAGAGAGGAACATGCAATTAAGACATTGTTGTCTTTTGTTAAAAGCATTTAGTCCAATAAGGAAGTCAGAGGTGCTCTAGCTAAGAGGAATAATTTGCTCAACTTGTTTAGCTCAGTGCTAAACAGTTTGTTCTCATTTCTTAGGCCAATTGCTCTAAGGCCACCTAGGTATTTTATGGTCCCGTAAAAGGTTTTTATAAACATACTGCCACAGACTTACTCATGAGATGATTTAGATTTCACTGGATCAAAATGAAGAGTTCTCTGCTGCTGGAAGTATCGAGGGACATAGAAGATGCTGATGGACACATGACATATGGGAGCGTGTTTGTCATATCCCTCATTATTATTGATGACACGGAGTGGAAGACACTGCTTCAGAGACACAAACCATTGTGAAGCACTAGTTTTGCAGCTGAAAGGACTGTACTGATGTGAGGACTAATTGTCACTTACCTGTAGCTCAGTGACAGGGCAGGGACAATCCTGTAGTCACTGTTGGTAAAAGCAGTTTCTGCAGAAATCAACTTCCCTGCATACATATTTTTGTTTGCTGTGCTACGTACACTTGGATTCAGCAATTTTTTTGAAAAGTATTGGTTAAGGCACCAAACATATTCAACTCAAACGTAAATACTATTGAAATTGGGGTTGTGATACAGAAAAAATAATTCTAAAATGCAGAATTTTGTATCATTTCAGAAGTCAGGCTTAGAAAGATAAAAGTAGCTTTGTGTCATAACTCTGCCATTTATGGGAGTGTAATTTTGGATTAGATAGTTTCTCTCAGTCTTAATTTTCTCATCTGTAAAGTGAGAATAAGGACTGTACCAACCTCACAGAATTATTATGAGGATTAAATGAGTTACCTCGACGTTAACATAGAGCCTGGCCCATACAACAGACTCAATAGATAGAAACTATTGTTATCATTATTACTTATAATTATGTTTCCTGATGTGGGGGGAATAGCATCTCTCTTAGTAAATTTATAAGAACTCCCATCCTCCTCACATCCTACCCAGAGGTATTTCACATGTGCCAGATGCTGAGCCCTTTCCTCTCAGATGCCACCCCGAACACACCATTTCTCCCTCCTACTGTAGCTTTTTCTTAAACATTGTCTGCCATTCTGATTTTTATTTTTTACCACACTTCCATCCTCTCCCTTGACTTGTTGTAGAGCTAATGTCATCTTGTCTAGTCTAATACGATATGCTATTCTCTCTCATTTCGCCATCCAATGTGGTATGCAGTATCACCCAAGTGTCACAATAATGTCATCTTGTATTTCGAAACGGTATTGACCAAAGATTTTTTTTTACCTTGGCCTTTGATTTTTAGTATTCTCTTTCTCCAAGTCTGGCATAAGTTCTAGGGGGAAGAAAGCTGGATCCAGAAAATCAGCTGAGCCCATGCCCCTAAGCTTTCCTACCTTCTCAGGCTAACTCATGGCTCTTGAAGGATGACTTGTAGTTGGTTAGCTAGTTACTTACTGGTTTCCCTATGAAACTCTTTAGTTTTTCCCATAAATGGACACTCTGCTAGTCTCTTCCTATTATTCACATTTGAATACTCAAGGTAAATACATGCAAGTCTCCCAAGCTGAAACTTCTGCTATACATTTCTAGGTGTAGAAAAGAACAAGAGACATTTATTATACAGAGGAAAAAGTTTATGAGAGATGTATTAATGTCTCAAAATACCTGAAGGATTGAACAGCGGAAAGAGAGATTAATTTGCTTCTGACAACTAAGACAATGCGTAGAGGCTATAGAAAAGGAGATAGCTAACTTGAAGCAAGAGCATTCTAATAGTCACAGTTTTACAAGGATGGCTGTTCTGGGAGAAAATGAGCCTTCTGTTTCTGGAGTTATTAAAGCAAAAGCTGAATGATAAATGGCAAGCTTGCCAATAAAGGTGATTTGTGTGTCAATAGGACTAAATGGTCTTGAGCAATGGTGGCTCTAAAATTCTCTGAAATATTTGGCCCCTAATCCAATTTAAGAGATATATTGTAGAGTAAGGGAGGCTTTAATAATGGTCTTGAAGCTGTTTTGCATAAAATTAATAAATATCAATTATCCTTATCAAAGCACGAAGTGATAGGCAGAAGGTAATTATTTACTCAATCTCCAAACACTTGTTGAGCTCTTTTTCTGTGGCAGGGAACTTTCTAGATTTGGGGGTAGACTGATGAGGAAGAAGAAGGTTTTTTTGAGCTTGTATTCTAGTTGGAGGCAGGGAAGGACCTGTAGAGATAAGAAAAAGTAGCTACAAAAAACAGTGGATATATGTTAAGACACTTCATTAACTTTTCTTTTTACCACTTTCTCTAGGGTCTTTTTCCTGATGAGTTTCTCTGAGACACTATTCTCTATCACCACTATAACCAGACTAAAAGGGAAACAGTTTGATGAAAGATAAATCTCTGATCTTCAGAGATGTGACAAGTGGATTTCTCCTACTAGATGTTTCTCTCCCTAGACTGAACATGAGAAGAGCAATAACTCTTATTCTCATAGTAGATACTTAACAAATAAACAAATATACCAGGAAAAAGTATGGAATGTGTTATCAAGGGTTATCATATAAATCCTCTGTGTTTTGCTTAAGAGAAAAAATATATGAAAAATATATATTTGGGGGGTAGATGTGACAGACAGATGGATAAAGTGTCCTTTCAGTCTCTGTGAATGTCTATGACTATCCAAGGACCAAGCCTTGAATTTCTCTTCAAGTCTCTCACAGCATCAGATCTTCGAAACCCCCACTGTTTCCATTACAGAATGAATTCTTGGAAGTAAAACAGGCCTGTTTTTTTTTTTTTTTAAAGAAAACTTTTTTTTTTTTTTATGCAATGAAGGATGTAAGGAAATTGGAGGAAGTTCAAAGAAGAATAACAAAGATGATTAAGGGGCTGAAAGCATGATTTAGTTGAATGATTAAAAGGATTAAACATGCAGAACTTGGCCAACACTACATACTTAGCTATACAAAAATAAAAATTAAGTGCCAAAACTCTCAACTCCCATGAAAAACACAAATTTACATATAATTTGGCACATATTTCTACACGAAATTCAGCAGAGCCTTACTGAGGCAGCATTCACACAATGCCAAAACCACTAGTCTGGTCAGTTTAAGGTACAGCCTGGTCATATCAGTAAAAACTTGCTATTTGACCTAATTAAATAGAAAATTGAATCACAATATGCCCTCCCAGGGCTACATCGACTTGTGATGCATCCTTAAAGCACATAAAATAATGTGACACATAATTATTTACTGTAGGGTCACAGACTAAAATCTTTACATCAGGCAAACAGTAGACAAATGAGAGAAGGGGGCTGAGCTTGGACAATGGACAGCCCCTTGGAAGGGAGTAGCCACTATGAGTTCCAGTTGCTTGTTGCCAGGAGAGAATTTTGGCTAAGGGTGGCCAAATCTTCTTGTCTGTAAATGAAGCTGGTGATTTGGAGTGCTTTCAGCAGCAAGTAATGAAAAACCAGCTCAAAGAGGAAGAGCTGGTGGAGCCAGCAACCCAGAGTTACACATCTTCAGAATGGAAAGTAGGAGTTATGAGGCTAGACGGTGGAGGAGGAGGAAGAATGGATGTGAGAAGGGGACTAAGAGGCATTTGTTAGAGTTTAAAATCCAGATTGTTGTATTAAAATATCTGTTGACTTGAAGAAAAAAAGTAAACACTGCTGGAAAAGTCATTCTGTGAGTACCAGTTTGCCACTTCTTATTTGCCTAACTTCTTTGTTTCAGACTTAGAAAAATTGGGGTCCAGAGAAAGAAAAAGACACCTTCAAAGGCATAGTATATGGGTCATCAGAGCAGGAAATGAGTAGCAGGAGTGGCCTGAGAGAAAATATCTGGGTTCTTTTCTGATTTTGTTGTCTGGGTGAGTTACCTCGAGGTTCATCAATTTTCACTTTTCTAGTTCTGTCTGTCTGTTAATTAAAGAGGCTAGAAAACATGGGTTTCTCTTGGCTCTCCGTTTGTACTCTATTAGGACCTTCATGAGGAAAATAAACCTAAGAATTTTATACTTATAATCTTAACATGTATAATCATGTGTACACCAACATACATTTACATGCAAGTTAAACTCGAATGAGGCTTTAATTAAAACAGGGAGAGGGTATTTTTTATAACACTGTGTGGGCTTGTTGAGGTTATGCACTGCACAATTCCCAGGGTGCCAATGTGAAGTGTACATGCCATATGTGGCACTGAAAGGAGACATCAGCTTGGCACCATAAGCCCTGAAACACTGAGAGGAGCTCTGCTTACAATTCTCAGAAATCTTGGCTGAAAAAGGCTGAAATTCATTTGCCAAATTGCCAAGATTTCTGGTACATGTTCTCTAACCAATCTATAGGTACAATGGCAGAGAGTGGGGGTGGGGGGAGGGAGGGGGAGAGAGAAAGAGAGAGAGAGAGAGAGAGAGAGAGAG
>NW_011888789.1:8123211-8133286 GCF_000151845.1 Pteropus vampyrus
AGAGAGAGAGAGAGAGAGAGAGAGAGAGAATGAGAATAAATCAAATATGAGTTCTGGTGAAAAATGAAAAATGGTTACAGCTTCAAAAGAGTGAATTGTTCATTCCAGCAGGTGGACACAACTTTGAGTAAAGTAGAGCAGTTGTCATTTTCAGAAAAGGAACATTTGAACTAAACACCCTGAAACAAGGTGACAGCAAGAGTTATTGAAAGTCAACAAGTTAAGGAACTAGAAAATCTATTCTAAGAAAGACTCCTCCACTGATTCCCCTGGCCTGGGGCATGATATTATGGGTTTCCTCCATTTCTAGTTGCCATAGTTCTTAGATATTATGTATCTTCCAAGGCTTTATAATGTTGCCATTAGGCCAGCACTGCATCCGTTCAAGAAAAAAAAGGAGGGGGGGGGGAAGGACTCCAAACAAATTGTAAACTAGTTGCTCTAAGATTGGTAAAGATTTGCCCAAATGGAAATTGTGCATCATAAAATTCTCCAGTGTGGATTTCATTATTTCCTGAAGGTAGTCTACCAAGGTGAGCGATCTTATCATCATTTTACTTAATTTATCTGATTTTCTCTTTCTGGTTTATTTTAATTTCAGGAGAGAACAAGCAATGGGACTGCAAATTTTCATAGTACTGGCTGAAAAAAATTTGCATATTTTTCTCCTTATGTTCATTGATATTCCACCAAGAATCCTGGATCTCTTAGAGATAAATCAGTAAGAGAAGTTAGTGCACAACTACAGGGAAATAGAGATCTCCACATCTGCCATTTAAATGCAGGGAAGACATATTTCTCAGAGGCTCAAGAACTGAAGAAAATGTGGGGTTCTCTCATGATACTAGCTTGAAAGGGTATGTGTGAAGTGTATTGGATGCTTTGGTGATTGTATTTTTCATCCTTTTTCAGACATTCTGTTGTGTTATTTATTTTTAGTTTTGAACTCAGAGATGGCAGAAATCTGAGTCTGACAAGGAATTTGGGGATTTCTTCTTTATTATACACGAAGTCTGAGAAATACCACAAAGATCACATGCCCAGTGTTTGTAGTCCAGAGTGCTCTCTCTGAGGCAGCAGCTCCAAGGATCACTTAGTAGCATAATCAGGAATTATGTCTAAAATGTGATGAGAGAAACAGTTATTTTCATGAAATCTGGGTACAACACTAACTGTAACCTGCCTTCTGGTTAAAAAAAAAAAGGAAGGGGGAGGAAAACCTGGTCTAACATTCAGCTCAGTCTTGATTGTGTTGCGGAAAAGGGTCCGCAGCACTGACGCCCTTCAGCAGTTACCAGTTGTGTTTAATTTTTGTTACATATTTTTAAAACCCGTAACAGAAACCAATACTTTAAAAAAATCCTTTTTTTTTTTTACAATTGCTTTACGTGAATGGTAATTTATAAATTCTCGATTTTTTTTTTAAGTAAATATTTCTTTAGAGACTTCCAACTTTGTTTAGTTTGAAATAAAGGGAAATAAAGGAAAAACCACTCATGTTGATGAGGACCATAGAGTTCCCCTATTGGCCAGAAATTCCACAATGGAAGCATTGCTGCTCCTAGCTCCTGGGCCAGTAAATCCAGAACTAATGGTGGAGGGGAAGCGCACAAATTCACTTTGGTTTTGTATGACGACGTTTTGCAGCTAACACCTCTTCTTTATTGCTTGCTTTAGAATCTGAGATAGTGAACATCAGAAACTTTCATGTTTATCTTTCCTTTAAACTGATGGAGGGTGGGAGACGGTGGCGAAGACCACCACAAAGCACTGGTATTTGACTGGGATTTTCAAAATTGTATGATTCCAACTCCGTGTTGCCTAATCCTCAACCCTCTTGGCCCTCCCCCTCGTCTCCCCTTTGGAAATGTCTGGATCTTGTTTTTCCTCAGTATAATTTCTCTAGGCAATTTTGGAGTCTTTCCTGTCCAATCTCCAGTCATTCCCCCACTGCCTCCATCAATAAACATGTTCCTTTGCCTCTAGTCTAGGGCCAAAGCCTGTATGTTAAAGTGATGATGTCACAAAATGCCTGGTGATGTCATAAAGCACTGGGAGATCTGGCAAAAGCAGTGATTCTCATTTTTATGTCCCAGGAAATTATTGGTACCCAAAGGGCCATCACATATTCTGTATATGCACCAGTTGTTATATATAGTGAAGTAGATATAGTGAAGGCCGAGTTAACTTTGGGCATTTACAGGTTTGGTAAATTTCTATAAAACACTGTGTAGAAAATATAGATTTAAGGAGCCGAAGTTATTAAAATGAGGTGGGGTGAGAGGAAGAATGCCAATAAAAATAGACAACGTGGTTTTTTAATCCTTTCCACAGGAATTCAGGCAAAGGGGGAATAAAATAATTCTACAGGGTCACTTGTAATTCAGCTTAAGCTAAGCTCAGGAAACTGAATAATATTTCTCAGAAGACTGATTTATGTACTTAAAGTAACTAAATCCCAGGTATCATAGGAAGCAATACAACTTCTAGCAATGTCCTAGCCTGCTTGCTCGAACTAACTGCCGAAATCAATTTCTAACTTTCCTTTAAAACATTTCAGAGTCAGTTCTACTGGGACTGCTCGAGCCTAGATTCTCTGTTAGCAGAGGCTGCTGCAGGAAGGGAAGTCCAGGAGCCTAGGTAGGCTCCACATTATAAACAAATTGTGTTCCAAAGTTTGTCTGTGAATCACTTCTTTGGAAACCTAAACACATTTTCCGTAAAGAAACAGAGATAGACAGTCAGGCTCCCTGGCTCTCACAACCCTCTGAAGTCCATTTAAACCATATGCAGGTCAAATCCCCTTTACTACATAAAAACTAGAGAATAGTCACATAATCGCACAAAACTGGGCCTGGTGGTGAAGTGGAAGGGAATCAGATTTAATAAGCTTTTTTTTGTTTGTTTCTTTATCATTTTCCCCCTTCATTAGAAGAGGATAAGAGATCGATGGAAATTTAGTATACATCCTGAATGAGGTATTGCAACGTTTTCAAGGATTTTAGAGACCAATGGCACAGTTTATTTATTGTAAGTAAGTTTGCTTCGCTATACATATTTCATCTTCTCTGATAAAGAAAACGGCTTAGCATAGAAAGAAAAGGAAACTCTAACAATTTCTACGGGGTAGGGGCCTTTTTAGGGTAGCTATCATTGTTGCTACTTCAGGTTGGGATATCTTGGAACTAAGTATTTCAAATTTACTTGGAACCATCAAGCTTCAGTTTGCTCTTTGTTCCAAAGAACTCCCTCACCCAGCTCTTTATTAGGCATGCTAATAAAAAGTAAAATAAGAACATTTCTGGCAACCTATGGCTCTTTTCTCTCAAAGTGCCCTGACGTGGTGGTACAGAGTGGAACTAATACATCCCAAATGTAGGTAGTCAGAGGGAGAGGAAGAGAAACAAAGGGCCTGGGTACTTCACATACTGGATAAGACTTTGATAACTGAGTTGACTTTATTTGGAATTTTCCTGTTTCCTCTTGAAAAGGATACAGAGGGCTGAATGAAGTGCTTATCTAAGAAGTGTCAGAATCCTCTAACAATGTTATTACAAGGATGTTGGTAAAGTGGAGTGAAGGTTTTGGCAGGTACAGATGGGATTATATTTGACTGAATGTATTTTCTTGCTACGTGTTAATCTGTACTTTTCTAGTATCAAGCTCTTTAAGGAGTTCAGATAAAGGCCTATCAGAAACTCTCCATTCACACTCTCTTTAGTACACATTATAAGGTATTCGGCATCCCAGCTGGGACGTGGATGGAGCTCAATGATTTCATTTGAATGTTTGGGAGAGATCACTCTGCAGCAGAAATCATAGTAGGAAAAGTCTGGCTGAGAAAGAAGTCTCTGGAATATTCCATGTGGGGCTGAGGAAAGGGCTGATGGATCTTTTCTAACAAGTTACACCCAATTTCAGTTGAAAATTATTTGAAAGAGTCCCAGCTGGGCTTCACAGGCCCCTAATGAGAGAGAGTGATGAAGCCAAAAATATATTCACATGAAAACATTTAATTCAGAGGAAGAGGACTCTGAGAGGGTCCAGATAAAGCAGTTTGGAGTTTCAGAGGAACGAATACCATTTCTACGAGGTCTTAAATCTTAGCCCATTCAAAACATTAAAACCTCTTTTTCCCCCATTTAAGCCAGAGTAAGTTCCTAGGATATAAGTAATTTAAACTTAAAAGGTAAAAAGAAAACCCTTACATAGAGGTAATAAAATGGTAATAAAAGAGAAGCAATTTTCTCCATAGTAATAATGTTGGTAGAGCAGGTCACACAGCACCTGAAAAGTATGTCACAGTGTACTTAGCATCAAGGATGTCTCAGATAAAGTTAGATTTTTATAGTATGCAGATCAAAGGCAGAGTCAAGAACAAATATAAAGGAATGACATGGAACTGAGTAAGAACAGAATGAAAAGGATAACCCAGAGTGAGAGAAAAGTTATTGAAAAATGTGACAGCCAGGAATTAGTGATGAACAGATAATAGAGAACAAGGGAAGGGCAGGCATGGTACATTGAGAATGGATCGCAGACTGAGCTGCTCTACTCCCATAGGGTTCACGCTTCTCTAATAAAAAATAAATCGTCTTCAGATTATAAAGAACAAAACAAACATACGATAAACAAGAAACTGAAGCCCAAGGTAGGTGAGCTACTTGAAAAAGCATCTAACTTTTACCTACATCTAAATCTTTAGGTCCAAATACCTTATATCTTAGGAGACTGAGAGAAATTTGCAAATGAAACTTTAAAAAATATTTTTACTTTGAAATAATGGTAGATTCACAGAAAGGCACAAAGAAATGTACTGAGAAGTCCTGGGCACAATTCGGCCAGCCTCTCTTGATGTCTGCAGATGGGATTTTAAAACCACTGACCACATTTTGAGAATTTACACAGAACAAAAACAACCAGAAGATTGACAGATGAACAAATAATTTTAGAATTGTCGAAAGTAGTGGGAGATAATTTCTGAAATCTATTATTTGGTGAGCTTGTAATAGATCTCTTGCTAAGTTCTAGGAATGGTTGATCAATGTCTTGAGTATATGTGAAGCAGCCATAGCAGAAAAACACTAAGAACAAGCCAGGACACTGCTTTCTGTGGAGATAATTTCTTGACGGATAAACCAAAAGAGTTTTTTCTTCCAGCATATCTGTTTCCCCTCTAGCTATCTGAAAAATTCTCTCATTGTATTTCTGTTGATAAATTGGTTTTAATCATAGTATAGTTAGAGGAGCTCATTGCTAGTAATGAGAGATCAATGAATTAGCATCAAAATGGAAGGTGTTTCCAAGAGCATGTCGCATAGCCTTGGAACTAACTTGGATGACTGAATAAAAACTCGAAAATGACTTTGGCTGTTAGAAGACTAGGTTGAAATCACCAAGATAAATTTTGATAATTTTTAAAGAATCATATTATGGAAATACAGGATGTGAGATATGTAGTTGAATAGCAATAATTATGAAAATATTTTGGAGTTTTAGTTGACATCTCATGAATGGCAAATGAGAAAAACAAGAGCGATTTTAAGACATGTGTCTAACACAAGAGATAATAAAGTCATACCACACTTCACACTGTTAAAACCTATTTGGAATATTGTGATCAGTTGTAGGTCCCAGTTTTAAGAGGGACACTGACTAATCATTACTCATTCAGAGAAAGATGAGGGTTCTGGGGATACTCATTTTAAGAAGAGAAACTGAAGCATCTGGGTTTGTTATAGCTGTTTTCATATATAGGAAGGGCTATCATGTGGAAGAAGGATTAAATTAATTCTCTGTGGTCTAAGTTACAGAAATAATGCTAAGATATGGAAGATGCAGCAAGTAACCTTAAATAATTATAAAATCTTTTGCTAATTAGGAATGGGGTCAAACACCATATTTTAGTAGGTCAATCAATTTGAGTGTTTGGAGCACAAGGGAGAGATCTGGAAGAAAGACAATTTGGGAATCGACAGGCTGTAGTTTGAATGTGATAACTAGAAAGTGGAGTCAGGGCAAGCATTCATTGTCTAGGATGCTTTTCATCCTAGAGAGTCTTTTCCCTAATTTCTGGGAAGCCAAATTTTATTTATATGTGCAGTTCTCTAGATGGATGGTTAGTAATAGTCCACAGACTTCCAAAAATCTCACAACCTTAAAATTTAAACTTTATTTGATCAGAAAATAATTTAGACTAATAAGAGACTACCTGATGTGCATGAGCTTTTAGGGTGTAGGTAGAGGAATAAAAAAGAAAAGTCATAGGTAGAAGAATGAAAAAGAAAAGGAATGAAAAAAAAAAGCTGTAAGAACAATTAGGCAAGTACTCAGTAACAGAATTCAGTGGAAGGGAATTGAAATGGTGGGAGTCGGTAGCAGTTCAAATGCTTTGGAAAAGTTTCATAAGACGAAATTTATAACATGCCCGGAAGAGGTGTGACATACATATCAAACAAGGTAAATGATGTGCAATGCAACAATACAAGGGCTGTCAGAAAGCCAAGTGGCAGATTAATTTAAAATAAATAGTGCAGAAAAGGACTGTGAGGTCAAATGAAGAAATGTTTTTTGTGGAGAGAGCTGGAGGTTGAAGAAAACCCAGCGGAGATGGTGAGATATAAGCTAGATCTAGAGTCGAGACGCATTTTCTTTTCTTTCAACCAAAACCGTTCTTATGATTATTTAAACTTTCTTCTTTTGATGTCTTCTGAGCAAGGACATATCCATCACATAAGAAGTATCTAAATGTTTGAAGAGGACCATTAAGTACCCCTTGAACTTGTTTCCTCTAGCTTCAAGAATTCCCAGTCCTCAGGAGGAGACCATCTCTAGTGAAGAGCCTCACAGAATTTGGTTAGGAGTCAGGATTTGACGTGAGGGGAAATAAAGAGCCTCTTCTAGTTTCTGAATGAGAGTTGTATCCAAAAAAAAAAAAAAAAAAGAGATTTAAAGAAGAGCATTTTGTGTCCCAACATTGTATGTGAAAAGATTGGGGAAAAGCCAAGTACAAGTCTCTTGTGACTAGTTTCAGGGAAGAGCAGTGGAAATAGGAAGGAGGGGGTGGTCCAGAGAAACTGCAGAGGAAGGACTGCAGAGCTTGGTGGTGTGCGGGATGCATGATGAATGATATCAGAGATTGAACTCTCCTTGACTTCGTAATGTACTTAGCAGCCCCAGTCCTCAGACAGATGCAACTTGGAGAAAAGACCTGCATTCAATTGTAACATCTTTTTATTTCATAAAAAGCACAGATGTGTGATAGCCAGGGAGGAGAATATGAAAACCAAGAGTGCATTCCTGGTATTGTACAGAGCAAGGAAGACCAAAGGTATCTCTTGACTAGATTTTGTGTTCTTGTGACTAAAATAAAAGAGGAAATGTCTAAAAGGGACTGAATTCACTGTTACAAAGTTAGATTTTACAAGTCCTCTAAGCTTGTACTTTGAGCAGAGAAAACGCAAGGCATAGTTTGGCAATCCCATGTCCATGCTCTGTATGAGCAAGGGAAGATAGAGGAGAGGGAGCAAAGGAATGCTCCATCCCAGGAAGGATGGACTATGTACCCGATACAGGTAACTTAAATGAAATTGACATTTATTGAGCCTCTACTAGCTCTCTGGCACTTTATATATATTTCTTAGTTAAACCTTCCAATAACCCAAGAAGGAAGAATGAGATATGAGGAAAGTGAGCATCCTGTTGACTGTCTTGACTGACAACGATCCTCATAAAGACTCCTTTCCAGAGAGAAATAGAAATAGGCAGCCTCCCTGTGCAGAAAGTGTGTGCCATCTCTGAAACAAGGAGAATATAACTGTGCAAAAAAGCTGTTAAGATTAGACTTTACGATTGAAAAATATATGCTCAAAGAACAGGTAGGACCATAGGAGTTTCTGTAGTCTCTTCTCTCTGGAAGGTGAAATATTATTATCATCAGATCCCCTTTTACAAGGCACCCGGGCCCAGGTAGAAGGAAAGCTGGAGCTAAGGCAGTGGCTTGCTCTAGGTCTCTGGATCCTGTGAGTCTCTGCCAAAGTTTGCAAGCCATGAGGACTGGTAAGAATAGTTGTCACTCTGATTTCTACATCTTGCAGGAATGTTGGATTGATTTCCACTGTAAACACACAAGTTATCGACTTGCTTGCACTGATTTGTTTCGCCTCCACTCATTTGACTGTTCCCTTCCAGGTGAGGAGACAAGACATCTACAGCTTGTACTCGCTCAAGGCCCAGGTGGAAGATTCAGGTAACAGCAGGGATGGGGTAAGCCACACTCTTTCAGGGAAGTAGTCCTTGAAAGGAAAGAGGTTGCTTGCTTCCAGAGCTTGCTGGAAAATAAATGGAGCTAAATCCTTTCATGCTGTGTGGATTTAGCTGCATTCCCCAGGAAACTAATATTTCTTCTCAGGGTTCTTTTCTAGAAATTCTTGTGTATGTTTGAGGAGAGATCCCTATAGAGAAAACTATTTCAGTCACAGGCACAACGGCCTCTGAATTATGTTGCAATTTGCAGTGTGACTGCTATGTTAATGCAGTATCATGGGTGACAGTGAAAATGCACCAAAGTCAGGAAATTCAAATTTATGACTTTAGCAACAGTCTTAACTTCTCCCACTCTAGCATGCTCGGTGTTTTATGTTATTGTACTTCCAGTGAAATTTATGCCTCAATATGCATTGTGAGTGAGTTATGATTACTGTGGGAACCTTATTTTGCATTTCCTGACTTCTGTATGTTCAACGGGACAAGTTTTCAAAAATGGCCTACAAAAAGCACACCAGACTGCCCAGTGTTTATAATTCCCTGTGCCTTAGATGGGACTGGGGAGCTTCCATGGCTGAGACTTCTTTGAGTCTTCGCAGGTCTACAGTTTACAGGAACAGAAGGAGATGATTGGGGTTGGGGTGCGGATTGTGCAGTCTCAGGCAGATGCTCGATCCAAGTGACAAGGAGAAGGAGAGGATAAGGGATTACTTGTTATTTGCTAGCTATAATCCATTTAGCACTGACTACATGTCAGGGATTATTCTCAGTATTTCACTTATGTTTTTCACGTTAGTTTTATCTCAGTCCTTTGAAGTAGGTTTTATTCCATCTATGCGCACCAGGACACTGAGTAAAGTAGAAAATGTATAAACTGCTCAAGGTCACCTGAGCAGCAGAGCCAGAATTCAGATCTAATTCTGTTGACCCTAGCGTCCATGTTCTATGATGGGCTGACTCTTCAGTCAGCAAGTCCTGAGATGTAATTCCAGCTCAGTCCCCACCAGCTGTGTAATGTAATCATCAGAGGACTTCACCTTCAGTTTCCTCTTTTGTGAAATAGGCATAATCCATAGCAAAGAGACTACCATTGGCTTAAGTGGGATCAATTTTACTTATGACTTTGTTACTATTATTGGTATTCTCTAACAAGGACTTCCAGCTCACGGTGATGGTCCAGCCAAAGAGAAATGGCTGAGTTGGAAAGGTCTATCAATATTTATCTTTGGCTGTAAGCTGGTTGAGGGCCATGTTTGCCTGTTTTGTTCATAGAAGAGTGATTGGCACATAGACACTCAGTCGTATATGTTGATTGAATGAATGATTTGCATTATGCCACCTCCACTCCACCCTCTCTCTAGTCTCCTGCTGTCTTGGCCATGGCTGTGTGCTCTATACTCTGGACATTTTTTATCTTCTTTCAGAAATTGCCTTGTCCAATTGCTGCAGTAACTTACTTTCTGCTTAGGAACTGACATGCTACTCTGGGAACAATTTCCTATTTCTACTCTTGAGAATTTGCAAAGCAACAGAGATTTTCTGCATAACTATGTCTAAACCCACAATGATTCTAATGGTGGACTTCCTGATACTGCAGCAGGCTCGGGGGGCGGTAAAATTTTGGAGATCAACATTTGGCTCTCCTAAAATTATACTAGGCCTAGATGTACCCTCGTCCCTGTCCAACATCAACTGGGCCAAAGCCACTAAATTTGATACTGCTGCCCGTAGGAGCTGAAGCTTGTATATTCTAGCACCTTTGCAATTGTTTCAGTTACTTTTTCTGCCTCATGGAGGATTTTTCTAATGT
>NW_011888789.1:8134066-8159322 GCF_000151845.1 Pteropus vampyrus
TGTACCGTGTGTGTGTGTGTGTGTGTGTGTGCATTTCACTTGAATTTAAAGTTCCTTTTTTTGCATCAGAAACAGTGAATCATTCATCTCTTTCTGTAAAAATTTAGAGACTATCTATTGTGTGTGTGCCTTACACTGTATAAATTTCTGGCTAAAACAGAGTCTCTTGTAGGGGAGATAGAAAATCACAATAAATGATTATACTGCATCATGACAAATGTCACTATAGTGCCTCATGTTACAGTTCATTTTTGTGGCCTCTTGTTCCTGTTTCAGGAAATGGAAGCATTTATGAGGGATGTTCTAAAGGGAATTTCCCCTGGCTCTTCTCCATGTCAGAAGGGGATATTCTTTTGAAGTGTCTCATTATCGGAAGACAAAGCTGTCCAGAAAGCAGCCTGCAGAAGCCTCAGGCAGTTGTAGGGGAGGGAGGTCAATCAGGATTATTGCTCTGTTATAATTAATTAAAGAATCCTCAGAAGGTTCCTGAAAACCAGAGAGACATGTGCCATGAATACAAGGCAAGTTTTTTTGGGTTCTGGTGTTCGTTTTCTCTACACATGTAGAGACACAGCAGGGACGACTGAATGTATGATGTCAAACAGTGCATGGTATCAAACAAAAGGCCTCTGCGTAATAGGCATGTTCTGGTCTGTCCAGCAGTTCTCAACAAGTGTTTGTTTGTTTCGAAACCTGCAGAGTCTTTTGGGAGCCAAGGTTCCACACCTACACAGGTGTGTACACACACCATTACAAGGTGTCCTGGTTCCTCAGCAAAATGCAAACATTTAGCAGGTGACTTAAAAACAGCTTCAGTATCGGGTATGTCAGTGATTTTTCGAGATAGTCACAATTCTAGATATTATGCTCCATTTTTAGACTTTGTTTCAAACTATGTGTCCTGATTGGAGACTTACAAATATATGATCTCCACACCAATAGCATTAGATTTTAGTATTCTTCTCTTCAAACATTAAACACTTTTTAAGTGGTGTTTCTTTGCCATCCAATAGACCTTGTTTTCTCTTTGTCCTCGAGGACCCCAACCTCCACTTCAACTGTGCAGTATACCCTCATGGAACCTCTCTCTAAGCCCTGGTATTTCCCATCCTGATGTCACCATTTGACCCTAGGGACAGAGTACTATTAGCAGAGACGAGGGCAGGGATGTGACAAGACAGTGCTCTTGTCCCCTCAGTCATGTAGCTTGTCTTCGAGCACCACCACCCCCAAAACACACTCCTATGATAGGAAATTGAGCAAACAGTCTAGAAGTCACAAGTTAGACATCCTATGATCCTGTTTCCTTCTCCAGCTGTGAATCTTATTGGGTGCTCTTGAGTAAGTCACTTAACTGCTCTGTGGCTCAGGTTTCCTCATCTGAAAAATGAGGATAAAAATTGGACCAACTTCACAGTGTAGCAGTAAGGATTAAATGCATTAACCTGTGTAATTAGAACAGTGGCTGAAAAATAGTGGACATGATATCAGTACTTACTATTACTATTATAGCTACTACTATTACTACGATAATTCATAAGTATTAGTATAAGTGCTCATAAGTTTTCAGTGCAAAACATAGTGACACAGGCCTCTAGGAAAGTTCCTAAAAGTACAGGGAAGGAAAGAAACTAACGGTAACAAAGACCAAAGCTCTCCTTCTCTGCCCCACACAGAGAAGGTTAATGACCAAGGCTGCCAGGACCCTGTTGGATTGTGTGAGGCTGTTCCAGACTCACACCTGTTCTAGAATCAGTTCCTCTTTTCCCTTTTTGTTCGTCTGGGCTTGCATGCCTCCCCCCGCCCACTCCCCCACCCCCAATCTCATCACCTTGTTCTCTGTCACTCTCCATTCTGACTCAGCCAGTAGACATCTTAAAAATCAACACTGGGAAATCCACAGCCAAGCATCACAACATTTTCTATTGTCTTTGCTCCTTACTCTCTGTGGCACAAGGTTCCTTGAAATCAAGTTGGGGGTCTTCATTGGCACTTCCCCCCTTTATTCCCACACCAAATCCATAACGAATCATAATAGCATAAAGCAATTTGACTTGGAATTTGAGCTTTGACTTTTACCCAAGAAATTATGTATTTCTAAATATTGACCTTTTAGTTCTTCTATTTGAGTCTAGATGATATGTTCATATATTTCCCGTCTATTCAGATTACTGGTTACTTGGGTGATTAAGTGTTTTTCAGGTTGTTTTATTTTAGCTAAACTCTAACCTCCTTCTTTAACCTTTGAGTTTTTTGTTTTTTGTTTTTTTTCAAGAGATCAGCCAATTTGTGTTTGGTTGTCTAGAAAAAAAAAAGTGTCTTATGGTGATTAGATAGAGGCCAACTTGCTTTCAGAAAATGTAATTTTCTTAAGATACTGGAGCATGCTGACTTCCTTTCTTGGACACAAATATTACACCTTATCTAGACCTACTAATGAGATTAACCTAGAAAATAGACCTGCAAAAAGGAGAGTTTGTTTTAAACTCTGACATTTACCCAGTTGAAAAAAAAAATTCTGTGAAATCATTAATTTGAAAAAGAAAACCAGGTGGTGAATAAGAACTATTTAATAATATTCATTAAACTATAATTTCAGTCCAAAAATAGAGAAAGGAAAAAAAAAAAAAAAAACAGAAATTCTAGCCAAGAGAAAATAAAAGCAGCCTGCTTTCAGCAGGGGCTGCCAGCACCAAGCAAGTTCCACAATGGCCTTTGACAGGGTGTTTTTCTGCAAGTCACAGCTTCTAGCAAACAGACAACTACAAGATCGCTGTGATTATTGCCACAGTGTCTGGCCACAGTAGCACATAGAGGTGTGTATGATGAAAATGTGCCTAACAGAAAAGAAAATTTTGCTCTTGTTCTGTTCCAAGGTGCTTAATTCTTCTTTAATCCTCTGCCTTCCATTTATCATACAGAGCCTTCTTCGATTCCAGACACCATCACACGTTGGCATTTATCACCTTGTGATATACTATATATCGTGTCTTATTTACTTTATTTTCTGCTCCTTTTTGCTAGACTCTAAACTCAGTTAGAGCAGGCATGTTTGGTCTATTTTGTTCACCGCTATATCTCCAATCCTTAAGATAGTGCCTGGCACATAATAGGTGCTCTATAAATATTTGCTAAATAAGCATATGCTTCCCTCACAGTTCCTCAAACAAAACATCACTCCTCTTAACCTCCAAAAAAATAGATGCCCAGCCATCGTGGTATAGAAGTATCTATAGATATAAGAAAGCTTAACCTTCTTAGAATCGTGGATCTTCTGAATCTAAAGAAACAAGGTTATCTAGTCCAACCCCTTAATTTTAATGATAAAGAAGCAAAGATCCCGAGTATATGCATTGCCCAGACACGCAGCAATTAATAAAATAACCAGTAGTAGAAATCAGGAGTCCTAGTCCACTGTTCTTTTCCTAAACTGCCCTTTCCCACTAATTGCAGTATATACGCTTTCCCACTGCTGGAATAGCAGTGACCTCTTTTATTATAATAGTATAATCAGGGCCCAGTGATGCTGAGCCTGCTCTGGGATCCCTTACGTGACCTGTCTATAAATCACAGTCCAGAAGAATGGGTTCCACACTTGTTGATGCCTTTGATTCAGCCCTTTGGGTCTTCAGACATATTCTCCTCTGCTTTGGATGTCTTCCCCACTACTGTCCATCATATCAAATGTTGACACTACAGCTGAGGGGACCCTATCAGAATGGTTGAGTGGGGAGCACAAGTACAGTCTCGCTGTGAGGCTAATGGACAGAGGCGTCCTTATGGCCTGCCTCTTCAGACCCAGGAGCTATTTTCAGTCCCACTCTAGAAACTGCCTTTTGACTGTTTCTATCCAGGCTTAGATCAAGATGGCTTTCCTAAATTTCTTGGAGAAGGGGGCTATTTTCCTTCCCTCATCTAGGTCTACTTTGCTTTGCCTTCAGGTTAGAAATGCTACTCCTTCTGCCCCGTTTCCCACCAGCTCCATGATTCTTCTCCCCACAGGCTGCTCTCATGAAATCCTCAGGGAGTCTGTGCTGGGACATGAGCCTGCTTACCTCCCTTGAGTAGCTGCCTTACCACCTTCTTAGCCTCACTTCAGGCCTACTTTTCTTTCTTTTTAATTATTTCTTGCTTTAAAGCTTTTGCCAAGAGGCTATTCTTTTAGCATCCTAACTCTGGATCAAGTTGTCTCTTATTTCCTCAAGCTTCCTTGGTTTGGAGGAAAATCTGCTTTCCATTTTTCTGCTCTTTGCAATTTGAAAATGGAGCTGAGGATTTTAGCTCTTTGAATTATGACTTTCCTCCTAAGAACTCCATGATAACCATTAGCTTATGAAAAACCTGCCATCATTTTTCCCCTGAGTTGTTCTTTTTCTCTTATCAGTGAGAGAATTGTAGGATGTACACATTCATTTTTTTTTTTTTTAAATCCCTATCTCTTGGATAGTCTTAACACCTCAGTCCCTTTGTGAGGACATCTCTTCTAAAGATTGTCCCTGGCATAGACATATAGCTCTTGGTATATAGTCTGGAATCTCTTCTTCCTCAACTCTAAAGAAATAAATTTAAAATTTTAAATAAATCCAAACTTTTTTTTGACCACTATTGAATGTAGTATAAAAACATCATCCTTTCTCCCATTCCCTGAAGTAAACATTAGCTACTTCAACGAGCAGGAAACACATTCTATAGCTATAATGTAGCAAATTTCAATGTGGTGTCAACAACCATTTTTGAATTACTTGTCTAGTTTTTCAGGGTTGATGTCTGGGGACAAGGTCAGGTCAAGATCACTAAAGACAAGATAAGAAAACTGGATTGGGCTGGATTATGAAGACCTAGAATACCATGTAAAAGGTCCTGGAATTTATCCCTGAGAAAATATACTTATTTAGGTAGGAGTGCTAAGTTTTAGAATAAAATTGTTGAAGTAGTAGAATCAAAGATGGGTTTTAAAGAGAGGAGCCAGAATTAGGAAGACTAGTTGTGGTCATGGTGACAGAAATATTACCAAGGGGTTAAGAAATATTACCAAGAGCTGAAGTAAATGCACATCCTAAAGAGGCCTCATATTTTTCAGTCTCCTCTTTGCTCTGTCCATGCTATTGCCTCTGAATGTGTCTGCAATATTTTATGTGTCCAAACTCAACCGGTGACTCAAAATAAGTTAGCTTAATGACTAACTTCTGTATGAAATCTTTCTTTCCCTCATTTGAAAATTTTATTTCTGACCACTAAGACATCTTTAGCAGTTGATTTATCAATATTGAGTTGGAACTTAACACTTACAACCTTGTATTATAGTTATTTGCATACATGTCATATTCTTGCATGTGCTGATAAATTATTTTCCTGAAGGAAGAATTCAAGTTCAGTACTCTATATCCTCTTGCATAGCACACTGTTGACTCTTGATGAATACTAGCAGAATGAACATTTTACTTTTTTGAGCACCATGATGCAATCATCTAAGACTATAATTTTTTTTATTGTAAGTAAATATATTGTTTACTAACACAATCACTTACATTTAGTATTTTTCTTGTTTGCTTTTTAATACAGATATTCATATTTATCATGGTGAGGCTATAATCTGACATTGTTCTTAATATGATCGTGTGTATTTCGAGAGGACTGAAATAAAAATAATCACAAGATCTGGAAGCCTACAGGCTCTCAATCATGTGTCTTGGCAGTGAGAGCTGCAATATGTTGCCACCTATTAATTAAATCTGTACTCTGGTGAATTAGCCAAGAGAGAGAACAATTTTTTTTTCTTAAATGAACCAAGAACAATGAGGAGGATAATAAATCTAGGAAATCACTTGGGTAATCGGAACCTTCGGTGTAGCGACACCGGTGCCATATCATTTTCCCAGCAGCTGTGAGAAAACTGCAGGGAGACATGGAGGCCAAGAAAGAGCCTATGGCATTTGCCAGAAAATCACCATTAAAATATTATATTGTTTCATAACATACTAATAAAGAATATTGAACCAAAAGGAAGTGTCAATTGTAAGCTTGATCAGAATGAGAGTATTAGATGGATAAAGTTTTAGATCATTTAGATTCTAGAATATTACTGACCATAATATTACTGCATCAAGATCTCTAACAGTTTTTGACATCTATGGAAAACTGCTTTGGATGTCTTCTCTTTACCTCTGGAAAAATGCATGTACATACAAAATAGCCCTAGGATGAGACCTTTTGATTCAGAACACATTTCCTCATCATAAGCAAGGAAAATACATCTTGGAAAGAGTTGGCTATTTGCTAAATATGAATGGATAAAGAAGATGTGGTACATATGTACAATGGAATATTACTCAGCCATTAAAAAGAATGAAATCTTGCTATTTACGACAACACGGATGGACCTGGAGGTTATTATGCTAAGTGAAATAAGTCAGACAAAGACAAATACAAATGACTTCACGTATATGTGAAATCTAAAAAACAAAACAAACAAACAAAAACAAAACAGAAACCAACTCATAGATACAGAGAAAAAAGTGGTAATTGCTAGAGGGGTCGGGGGTAGGTGAAACAAGTGAAGGAGATTAAAGGGCATGAACTTCCAGTTATAAGATAAATAAGTAATGGGAGAGTAGCAAAGAGCATAAAGAATATAGTCAATAATACTGTAATAACTTTATATGGTGACTAGACTTATCATGATGATCACTTTGTAATGTATATAAACATAGAATCACTGTGTTGTACACCTGAAACATATAATATTGTAAGTCAATTATACTTCAATTTTTTTTTTTAAAAAAAAGATCATATAGAAGGTTAGTGACAGAGCAGTAGTATACCTGAAAAATTTCTCCAGAACTCAGGCCCCCGTCTTGGATTTTATCCAGCATACTTTCCATCATGTGTACTGTCCAACAAATAACTTAATTCATTTTATTTAAATAAAACTCACTTATCTTTTTGCTCTCTAAGATGGAAGCTGAAATAGAAACCTGGTGTCTTTTGCTTCAGGCACTGAATCAGGTCCTTTGACATGCACTATTTTACTACTGCAACAACCATAGACAATATTATTTTTATTTTATGGTGAGAAAATGAAGATTAAGAGAGATTAAGTGACTTTCTTTAATTCGCAGATATAAACTAAGGCTCAGACATAAATTCACAGCTGTTACCTCAATTTTAGTGTTCTTTTGGCTATGCCTCCTTACCTTTTATTGTGCTAAGCTAACTTTCTAGGAAAGCTTTTTTTAATCTGACAAAAGAAATAAGACATTGATACCACTTCTGCAACTATGATTGAGTACATTTAAAGAAATAAAAACTTTATGTAGAAAACCTATCAACAGAATTATTTGAGAATGTCTGGAGCTGTCCCTACTTCTTGCAGTACAATTTTTCCAGTTATTTTCCAGTCAAGTTTACCTACCTCTCCTCTCCCTGTTTTAAACATCAGCCCCAAAGCTGACCACGCAGCAGGCAGAATCATTTTGGAGAACCACCTGTTACTGTGTATCAAAAGCCTTAAAATTTTGCCTGCATTTTGTCTTGGTAATTCTAGCTCTATCGATTTTCCTTAAGGAAATGATTGGGCAATAAACATCGGAAAGGGTACCAAGATATATGTCCAAAATTCTTATGTTATAAAAATTATAATATGGGACAAACTGAGCATCTAGCAATAGAAAAGTATGGCATGTTCATATGATGCAAAATATGCAGCCGTTAAAAATGACGCCATAGACATAGATTTAATTGCCATGGAAATATGTTCATGGTATTACTCTTGAGAAGAATGTGATTGTATTATACATACAGTTCCGTAACTTATTATTCTCATTCTTTTTAAAGTTTACATATTATTATATATTATGAATATACATTATTTACCTGCTCTCTTATTCGTATATATAACAGTTTTTTCCTTTCTATTTTCTTTTTAATACTGTAACTGTCCTTATGTCCTTTTAGGAATCCAGACAGCATCTTTACCTTAGATATTTTTCTTCTAAATCTCTCTTCTCCCAAGTTAGAGGAGTCGGGGCAACCTGTATGTTTTTTTCTTTCCATTTTACAGGAACTTACCTTACATGGTGTGTTACAGTCTATCTACACTATTGATAATAATAACATCCTATTATTGATAATAATAACATCTAGGTCACTCAGATTTAGCTCTTAAAATGTAAAAGAGAGATTGTGAAATTTATGAACTGTTTTTCTCACTCAGCAAACCTTAGCTTTCAAGACAATTTCCTTACCATGGAATCAAAAATTATATTTTTGAAGTCAAACTCTAAATATTGCCTCTTTCTTTCTCTTTGCATTTCTACTTTAAAATACAAATTTTCCTCAAATCAATGGAGACCTCTAGATGAATAGACTACAGGGAAAAAAGTGAGAAAATAATAAAAGCATATTACATATATTTTTAAATTATCCTCATTAAACATTAACATAGTTTAATTTTAAAAGGTAAAAGATCTTTATAATGAGTTTTCCCATACCAGAACATTTTATAACTTTTAAATAACTTAGGTCTTCTTATAGTTCCATAAATATGTTATTTTCTTCATAAACATCTTATATATTCAGTATTACATTTATTACTAGGTGGTTTATAGTGGTGGTTACTATTTTAGCCATGATCTTTTTTTACTTTATTTTTAAATTATTGACAGTTTTCAGGAAAGCAATTGATTATGTGAGTCGATCTTGCATATAAGCTACCTCGTTGAAACCTTTTATATTTTTAAATCTTTTTCTTGGCAGGAGGGAGAGATTCTTCCCTTGTATGTCCTGGATAGACTATATTGTCAGCAAGTAGCAACAATATCTCTTCTTTTAGAAAATTTATTCCCCTTATTTTGTGTGTTTTACATTAGTTAGAATCTTCAGGAAAATAAAAAAAATGTCGAAGTACAGCACTGATTTAGGATAGCCTTCTCTCTTCTATCTTCTCGCCTGTCTCATCCTCCTCCTTTTCCTCCCTTCCCTCACTTTACTGTGACTGCTTCTAATATTTTATCACTAAGTGTGATATTTCTGTTAGTCATCCAGGTTATAGGATATTCTTTCTGTTTCTAGTGACTAGGGATTTTAAGTAAAAGGAAAATCAAGAATGGACAACATCTGTAATTGAGATAGTCATGCCTTTTTCCTTCTTTAATATTTTGATCTAGTGAATTACATGAATTAATTTTCCAATGTTGGAACCTTCTTATATTCTTCAGAAAATCCTACTTGGTCATGGTATATTACAGACTTTAATGTGTAAATGCTTTAGTATTTTGTATCATAGCGTTGGTTAGTGACGTTGGCCTATAGTTGGGAACCTGTCCACCAATTTCTATGCTTTAGAACAGCATATGTAACATAAGAATTATCCCTTCCTGGATGTTTTGGCATAATATAATACCAAGGGAGAAAAGCAATGTATAGATCATTATGAATAATATAGTCTGATTTTGAATATATAAATATATATGTGAAAAAATCTGGATGACTATATCAAAGATTAATAATATTTCTAAGGAGCTATATTATGGTTTTTCTTTTCTTTTTTTCTTTTTCCTAACCTATAACTTTTTACTTGTCCATAGCGGATGTTAATTTTGAGGGGAAAATAGGGCATCAAATGATATATAAGTGCCGAAGCATATAAAAAGCATGTGACTGGAAACCATTAGGCTGGCAATATGCTTGCAGGCCCTCTAAACAACTCCAGCCATGCACCATTGGTTTGACTTCTCTGTATCAACCCTCCTCTTCCCAGGTAGCACATCCCTATTTCTAGAACTTGCTCTCCAAGTTCTAGAAATATCTGTACCCACCTCAAACTTTAGATCTGGCTTGTTCTAGTCTGTTTTATAGATCTTCTGACATTACTCTCTTTGTTGAACACTGTAACCAGTTTTTTTTTTTTCCTGATTTGGGGCATCCTTTGAGTGTGCAGTGTTTCCTGTCCCACTTGTCTCCCCACGGATCCACAACAGAGTTATACCCAGCATTTGCCTCTGGGTTGGGAGCTGACATTTGGGAGCTGCTCTGGTAAAGGAAACAGGGTTAATAAAGTGTTTTTGGGTTTCCTTTCCTTGGGCTTCTCTCAGGCTATGTTCCAGATACCTACTTTGTTTCATCTGGATGTAAGAAATAGGAAGATTCTACGTTGATCACTGACTGACATTTACTTTTATTTTTGAGTTGAAAACAAACAAACAAACAAACAAATGAAGATTTTTTCCAAGTAAATTTATTGACTAGGGATGAAGTACTTACAGAGTTTCTATTTGTGCTCTTTCTAAAGTTTTCTCTTACACTTTAGTTTTCACATCAGTTTTCACAGCCATTTAGATATAACCTAAGGCAGCAAATATCATCTGCTTCAATGAACATATTGCAGCTTGGGGAATCCTCCTCACAATTTCTAGTCCTCTCTTTATGGACTGCGGATACCACGTGACAAGTATTCACAAAATTGCCAAATAAGCAAACACACTACCACTTATGCCGTCTCCTTGGTCAAAATGGTGTTCTCTAGCACCGCTCACTCACAGGGCTGATGGAGGCACTGCCTAGGGGTGTGGGAAATAGGTCTTCCTTTCTCTGAAGCTATTTGTCATAATGAGTTTTAGTCTCTGTTTCCATCTCAGGTTAAGGGCCTTCCTCTGAAATCTAACAAACTGTTCTTGATCAGTGGTTGGGCTGTTGTAGTTTCTTATGATAGTTCCAGGCAAAGTCTTCCTACTCAAGGTCATTGGTCTCACCTAGATGAGGTTCTCCACCGAGCGACAAGATAGCCTAATGGTTCAGAACATGGAATCTGAAATAGATTGCCTGAGTTCACAATTATGTTTATTTGAATAAATTAATTCTTCATGCCCTTTTGTAGTCTGTAAAATTAGGAAAAATAATAGCATTATGTTGTTGTGAATAGTGAAAAAACGAATATAAAGCTCTTAGCAGATTGTTTAGCTTGTGTCAGTTTTTCAATAAATGCTATTACGTTTTTGAAGTGTGCCTGAGGCAATGTTCAGAAGCAGTGCTCCTGGCTCTGGTTCACTTTCCACTCATTACTTTCACTGCCCAAACACATTCTCTTTGCCCGTTGACTCATTCTACACATGTGCACAGTTTTACTCTGCATGGTAACTCCTGCTGCTAACAACTATGTGGATGACACAGACAGAACATCTTGTCCTAAAGTTCCTCAACCTCCTCATCAGCAGTGACCTTCTCGTCCTCTTGTGTCTTGTCACCCATGCTAAGAGCCACATTACCCCTTACATGGTTCATTGGTACTCACTCCCTAGTATAATCTGTGCCCTTCCTCCTAACTTTCTAATGAGCCCTCACTTCCACAGCACTTGGACCTCATCGGATTCTCTCAAATCCCTCATCCCTATCATTTTCCATCACTAAACTTCTTTCTTTCTTCTCCTGTCTCTTTATTTGATAGGTTTCATGACCTTTAATTATAGTCCATCTCTTTTTTCATTGCACCTACTTCTGAAAATGCCAGCTGTTGGATAAATCCAACCTCCAGTCCTCAGTGCTCAGAAAACCTTTATGGAAATAAAGAAAGCTGAGATAATTGGGTTGGACAAAATCTCTGCCTTTAGAGAGGGATATTACAGATGATCTTGCTATAGGCTTTTCAGGGACATATGTATATCTCCTTAACAACCCACGCACGTCCTAATTTCTTGCTGAAACCTAAGTAAAGAGGTTGATTTATGCTTGTCTATTTGTTTATTTATGCTCTGATTTATTTTTAAAATGTGGCTATGTAAAGTAAGCTACACAGAACTGACTTCATTTAGAAAGCTATGCATTTTTGTCTTCTTTAGAATTATTGTTTTTCTCGTTTGGCTCATTATAGTGGAGAGCTAGTGCCCTAGAATTAGAGTAATATTAATACCAAAATATATGTTCTAGCAATCTTAAGGTTGCTGACTCAGAGCATTACTTAAAAATAAATTTGAATCTTGGAAAATTGCAAAGTTCAGTTTGTAATTTTCTAAACCTCTTGGGCTAAAATTCAAAATACACATTTCATAATATTAGTCTTCAAAAAACTTCAATAAAAGACTGCTATATGGTACTTACCAATTATTGGGGCAGGGATAACTATATCAAGTTTTCCATAATTACATCTCAGGTCTTTATTCCAAAAGCCATTTTCGAAGTCAGAATATTTCTTATTGAAAAAAAGGAAACAAGAACATAAATAAATTCAGAGCAACAAATAATATTGTCTATTGTGTGCCAGTTCTCTCACTAAATTTTAAAAAGAACTAGATGTAGCTTTTTTTTTTTTTAATAAAGTAGATAAGGCTCAAGTTCTTTTTCTTTATATACAAAAGTATTTCTAAATTCCAGTCATGACTTTTTTAAAGGCACTCTTCTAACACTGGATAAATGGCTCACTCTGCACTGAGGTGTAGAATGAGGGCACGTCAGTGGGAGATCTGTGTTTGGCAGAACTCAAATCAATCCACCTGCCCTTGTTAAGAACATTTATTGTCCATAAAATTTATCTTTGGCACTTTCTTTTCTAAGTAAATCCATCACCCCTATTTACTTTAGAAATGAAAAGGCTGAAACCATATTCTTTGCCAGCTTCTCTTCTTTTATAAATATGGTTAATACTTTCCACTGAAAAGAATTGAATTTGAGATGGTGCTGTCATTGCAAGTAAAGAGATCAAGAGAGGTGGAGAAGTAGGGAAAGAGAAAGAGGAGGAGAAATAAGGTTGCAAGAAGGAACAGTTATCAAGACAGCATCAGCATCTACTTTATGCCTAGCATCTTGCTTGGAACATTAGAGAAAGTAGAAGAAATAAGTAAGATGCTGCCCTGCCTGATAGATGACATATTCATCTTCTGTGGCCATCATGAACAGGTAAGCAGTGAGGCTGTGCCTCTAAAGATTCTTGTTTTTTTTTTTCTCATCAGTGCCTTTTTTCCTCACACAGTTTCCTATAGTTTGTCACATTCAGTCAAATCGGGGACTATCACTACTTACTTTATCACTGTGTCTCCAGCGCCTTACCTGATGAGTATTCAAATATTTGTTGAATAATAAATTCATAAATGAAACAATCACAAATATCTGAGTGGAGATTTGTGGTAGGGAGTCAGATAAGCAGATGGAGAATTTAAAAGTGATCTGGGTGTAGAGGTAAGTTTTAGAATCTATTGGGATTTTGCAGTTTTAATAATTTCTGTCCAAGTGGTGTTTGTACATACTGAAGGCAATGCTGGTACCTCCAATCTAACCTCATTCTCCACTGCCTTTTGTGATGGTCTTTAGTGTTGTTTGACAAATATTCATATTCTTCCCATTAGGGAGATAGGCCATGTAACTAGTCCTAGATGATGAGTTTAAGTGGAAATGAATTAGTCATTTTCAAACAGAACAGTTAACTGGTAAGGTAAGACCCTCTAGAGCTCTGTGTTTTCTTTAGCCACAGTTACCACCACTGTCTCCAAGAGTGAGTAATCTGTCAAACTTGGTCTCTGATGCAGACACAGGCAAATAGAAGAGTGGCCCCCGCTGACCCTCAATGACACATAATATGAACCAAAAATAAACCTTTGTTGTTCTAAAACTCTGAGATGTTGGTGTTGTTTTACCATGAGATAATGTAGCCTATTTTGATTGACAAGCTTCTCCATGTGAAATATATATATCTATATATGCCTACCCCAAGTTTTCCCATGTCCTCATCCTTGTTCTCTATGTTCTCCTTACCTGACTTATTCTTTCCTTCCTCTCTACTACTAAAATTCTAATCCTTCTTTAAAGACCCAATTTGAGAGAGTCCTTCCTACCTTCCTCAAGAACTTCCATGACCAGTTCAGTACTCATAGGTGCTGTTCGTTTCTTATCTACTATTTTGTATGCTAATTTTTCAAGTGGGCACACGTCATTTCTCCACTTAAATACAAATGCCTTGAAACCATCTGATTATTCATTGCTTATTATTAATAATTATGCTTATTATTCATTGATTCCCCCCAAACCTCTCTTAACTTGAATGGAATAGATTACCCACAGCCCTGATACATTTATTTATTCAGTCTGACTGCAGATATTTAACAGTGCCTACTGTGTGTGTGGAAGAGTCTACCTAGCTATTAACCACACACTTTTGACTTTCTTTCTGTGCATATAGCTAGACCACATCTCTCAGTCTCTCTTACAGTTACATATAATCATGTGACCGAGTGCAGGCTAATGAAATGTGGGTAGAGTTATACTGAATGAATTCTCTCAGAACATGAAAAGCTCCTTCTTGGACTATCACTTTCTTTCTTTATTTACTTCTAGAACATGCTTAGAATTGACATGCTAATGATAGCAGTGCCTCCTTGAATTGCTGTGTGGAAAAGAGCTACCATCTATCCCTTCCCACCAATCTATCATTTGGACTTTTGAGCGAATAAACTTTTATTGTCACAAGCCATTGAGATTCAGGGTTTTATCTATAATAGCTGCTAGCATTGTCTTAATAAAGAGATTTGAAAGTGAGGGATTGTCATGTTTAACATCAAAATCAGGAAGTTCTCATTGAGAAGGTAACATCTGAGCAGACTTGTAAGAGCAAGGGAGGGAGCCACATGAATATGAGGAAAAAGAATGGTCCAGGCAGATGCACACTCTATAGTAATAGAGCAGAAGTGTGCCTGGCATGGTCAAGGGACAGTAATTAGCTCCATGTGATTAAAGCAAAGACTGGTAAAAAAAAAAAGTAAATGAGAAGGTGTTGCCAGATTTTTAGGGCTTGAGGCCCTTATAATACTATTCTAGTCACTGGACCTAGTCTTGTCCTTCAAATGCCCATTACCTTCTTTTTTCAAGCCCATGCTAAATCTTATAACTGCCTTTGAATATCTTATACAAAAGTTAACTACAATATAAATGAAATGTCCTGATTATAATCCCCTGTATCACATTTAAAATTTCAAACTCCATTTTAACTTCTTTTGTAGGTATAGCAAAATTCATATAGGTTCAGAGGAAGGAGTTTGACAGTTTACCAATCCTTATAAATCAGGCCATAGGCACAACTAAGTCCTGACTTTTCTTCAAAAAGGGAGAAGAACTTAAAATCACCCCATATTTCACACAAACTCATAGGATATTCGTGACTGCTGTCAGCTAATAGTGCAGTGGGAGGTCAACCTGAGATGTCTCAATATTTTATTTTACTCTGGGATGTGGTCTAACAATTGTCTTTTCGGATGAGCTTCAGGTCAAAAAGATAACTAAATGGCCATTCTTTCATTCTCTAAATATAATTAAGCCATGAGGTTTTCTAGACACAACTATTAGTATGTTCATTTTCTGTCATCTTAATATGGGAATAGCATAAGTTTAAATAGTTTCTTTTACTATGGTAAGAAAATGATCACTAGTAGAATTTCACAAAGAGAAAGTTTACAAAAAGAAAAAGTAGAATACCTAATAAGTATACAGAAATTATTTAATTATCACCATAATAAAAATGTTCTGGGTATATCATTTTTTAAAAAATTACCAAGTTGGTTAAGTTAAAATAAAATAAATCATGAAAATCTGTTTTGACAAAGATATAGGAAAACTTTCTCTATCATACATTAGTGGTATAATGTAAACTAGAAAAAGATGTTAGAGGACAATTTGGCGACATATATTGGAATTCTTAAAAGTATACATTTTTCTTAGTTCTCAAAGGAGGGCCTAGAATTAGTAATACCCTAGCGGCAACAGGCTATTACTCAGTGCCCAGTTCTTGGTTATTAAATACAATTCTCCAGTTAAAGAAATCAGGGCTCCTTGGAGAAATGATTGATTATAGGGCTGAGAATGGAAAATACAAGATAAGAAGCCTGGAGCATCTTGTAGTGCCAGAAAGTAAGAAAGGATAAATAAAAAACATAGGAGCCAGACCGAGAAAGATAAATACTATATGATATCACTTATATGTGGAATCTAGGGGAAAAAAGCCAAACTTATAGAAACAAAAAGTAGCTTGGTGGTTGTCAGGGGCTAGAGGGTGAGGAAAATGTGGAGAGGTTAGTAAAAGAGTACAAATGAGATGAGTAAGGTCTGAGGATCTAATTTATGATATGGTGACTATAGTTGATTACACTATATTGTATAATTGAAATTTCTTAAGAGAGTAGGTCTTAAACATTCTCACACAAAAAAGTAACTGTGTGAGGCAATGCATGTGCTAATTAACTTGATGGTGAGAATAATTTCACAGTGGATATGTATGTCAAATCATCATGTTGTATACTTTAAATATATTACAATTTTATTGGTCAGTTATACCTCAATAAAGCTAGAAAAAAATTGGAGCCAATCTGAAAGATCTAGCCAAAGCTAGAACAACATAAGAAACAAATAAATTAACATTTTACTTAATTATAACCCAAAGAATAAAATAAACTGTTTGGGGTGTTTTTATTAGTTTAAATAAATTTAATTTAAAAAATTTAAACAGCTACATTAATACATCTGCAAAATGACCTACCTGGTCTATGTTTATACAGACGGTCCTTTGCACATAGGCATCTATAACAGAGATCCCATTTGCCAGCCAATGTTCCTTTCCTCTTCTTCCTTAGGAACAGGACCACATTTTATTCAGTGCAGCAACGTGCCCAGTTAAAAGATTACATTTCCCATCCACCCCCTTACAGCTAGGTGTGACCACAAGACTGAGTTCCGGCCAGTGATGTGCAAACAGAAGGGAATCATGGGTATTCCAGGAACACTGCCTAAAGGGAGCTGACTCAGCTGAAATACACTCTTTTGGCTCTGGCAGGGCCTAGAATAGTATCATAAGGGGAGCCCTTGGTCCAAATCATGTAGCCACTCAGCAGTGCAGGCAAGACTAGAACTCACATTTCTTCGCCCTTGCTTCAGTGATCTTTCCCCTCTTCTGAGCCCTTTTGAAAGGTAATGAACTCGATGAAAATAATAATAATAATAATAAATAATAATTATAATAATAATAATAAAACAAAATAAAAGTTCCTGAATCCATACTGAAATCAATCAACCCATCAATTAATTAGTAGGGGAGAGGAATTCTTTCTTTAGCACAATTCCAAACAATATATGCAGGTACCGACCCATTTTGGGAGGAGCTTAATGTCTCTCCTGTTGAGTGCTACCTAGACTTTGTGATTTACTTTCAAAATGTGAAAGATGGAAAAGAAAAAATAGTAACTTTACAGTGGAGAAATCTGACAGGCACTACTCTGACCAAGTGGTCGACATTAACATCACTAGTGATAAATCATGATGCTGTCATGTACCCTCTAATGTGATGCAGTGAGAAGGGTATCTTACTTCTCTGATATTTTCCCCCCAAACTCATAATCCCAATATAATCACGAGAAAACATGAGACAAAACCAAAATGAGGGACATTCAACAAAACATCTCACAAATACCCTTCAAAAATATCAAGGTCTTGTAAAGCAAGGAAAGCCTAAGAAATTTTCACAGACTTGAGATAAGAGAGACATGACAACTAAATATTATATAGGTTCCTAGATTGGATTCCGGACAGAAAAAGAAAATAGTAGAAAAACTGGTGCAATCTAAACAAAGTCTATGGTTTAGTAAAAAACAAACAAACAAACAAAAACCCTTTGACTAAGTACTATCACTCCTAAGTACTTATCCTGTGGGAACAATAATGACAGGTGTCAGTGGTTCTCAAATTTTAGCATACAACAGAATCACCTGGAGGGACTGTTAACAGCCAGCTTGCTGGGTCCACTCCCAGAATCTTACTCAGCATGTCTGGGGGTGGGGAAAAGAGAGAGAATTTGCCTTTATAACTAGTTCCAGGCTGCTGCTGCTGCCACTGATCTGGGAACCACACATTGAGAAACATTGACATATACAGATATTTACTATAAGGATGTTTGTTATAATTATCTTAGATTATATACTTTTTCTTTATCATCTTTTTCTTATGAATGTTTTCAGATCTTTAAAAATGTTTTCAAACATTTCAAATGCTTCTATAATATGTATGTGTGGCTTTTATAATAAGAAAAATATAAGTTTAAGCTAAAAAGGCAGATCTTTTTCACATGATATCCTTAATACTGAAATGAGATTGTTATGATAAGGGCAGACTGGCACACAAAAAATGCTATTGGTGCCTGCTTTTAAAAATAATACTCAATTTATTAAAGTGAAAAATCGAAGAGCTTAGTTTCCCCTTAAGCTTAAATTCAACCTAAAAATAGTATTATTATAGTTATAAGTCTAGCAATGTTTAACAGTCACTTCCCAAGGGAACTTTAATTAATATATTTACATACTCCTAAATATTCTGCCTCATTTACAAACTTGACTAAACTCTCTTAAAACATATTAAACTTCAATTTCTACATATTTTAAATAAATCTAAAATCAGTGACTCAGTTATATGTTTTACATTTTACTCATAAGACTAATCTTTCAGAATTTCAAAATGCCAAATTCTTTTAAACATGACAATCATTTTAAACCCCCAAAGATGAAGATTATTTCTAAATCTAACATAAATGATCAGTTCTGTGGGTCTAATTAACTTCTTTACATATGTATTGTTATGGGTTAAATAATGTCGCCCCCAAATTCGTATGTGGACCTTCTAACCCCCAGTGTCTCTAAATGTGGCCTTATTTGGGGATAAGGTCTTTACAGAAATGATTAAGTTAAAATGGAGAGGGGAGAGGCAAAGGAGGGGATGATACACAAGAAGGCAGAGAGAATGCGCCTTGAAGACCACGTTAACTGTTTCACAAGTTGGAGAAAGCTGATGATCTGAGAGTTAACTACTGGAAGGAAAGCAGCATGAGGAAGTGAAAATAAGTTCTCGCTAGCTGGAATAAAATGTGTTAATAAGGAAACACCCTAGAGAAGTTAATATATTTGTCCTTATCCACCACTAAAAACACTTTCCTTTGGGATAAGTGACAGTGTCTAGCAGAATCCTCTGTTTGCATATTCATAATCCTTGAGTAACTGAACAAGAGATTTAGTTACTCTGGCTCTCGCTTGCCACATTTTTAAAATAAAGATAATAATTGCCACAAAAAACTGTCCATCATCCCCTCCCAACCTCCTTATCCTTTTGGAACTCACTGTTCCCTATTCTGTCACTCCTAGGAACGGCCTTCAACTAATAACTAATGGAAGTTTGTGGGCAGATAACCCACAAACTCTGAGATGTGCTCTATGCCTTATCCCCCAAATCTCCATGGACCGAGCTGCAGTTGCCTCAGGTGATAACCTGCTCTTCAATGTGCCCCTTTATTGGCTTCCTTTCCTTCTCTGTTTCATTTCCCCATTTCCCTAAAGATTCTGCCTAGAACTACCTCCTAACGAAATTAGATGCCCTCAAATCCTTGATTAAAGGTCTGTATCTGGGAGAACCCAATCTAAGACAGTTATGTATAAGTAATTAACAAGATTGCATCGGAGAGAGAAAGCTAAATTCAGATATTTTGGGGGAGTGGGGAAGGCAGTCCCCTGTTGTATAGTGGAAAGAACCCTAAAATTGGAGTCAGAAAACATGGATCATAATTCTGGTTCCATCACATATTAAATGAGTAAACTTAGAAACTGAATTTCTTTGAATTTCAATATCCTACTTTATAAAATGGAGATAACAATTGATAATTAAATGGAGTAATACATGCCAAAGTGTCTAGTACATAATTGATACTCAAGAAATACTAATTCTCCTTTTTGCTTATATCTTCATGTTATTAATGTGTAGTTGAAAAAGACATTGTTATGTCATAGAGAGATAAAAGGCTTTCTGTCAGTCTGGCTTAAATTTGACTCCAGTCCTGGCCTCAGCACATGATCGTGGACAAAGTACTCAATAAAAGAAATAGTAGCTTTTCCCTCTCTGTAAAATTGAACTATTAAAGGCCTTTGTATTAAAGAATTGAGGAGATCTTACTCTGATTAACAGATGTCCCAGATGTTTATGATATAATCAGAATTATAATGTGGAATTAAAATTTTATATAACATGACTCCCACCAATCACTCCAAACCTCCTCTCCAATTAAAAGCTTAACTACTTTTAAGTTTGGGGAAATTTATAAATAAAATATTGGCACATATATTTATTACAGTCTGTTATGTGAATTTGAATCTTAGCTTCTGTAGGTCAATCTTTTGAAACAGATTTTTCAAGTGTCTTGTATCTGAATGGTCTATCAAGTGTACTTCATAATGGTGAACCAGCCATCACAATATTGTGCAAGCAAGCATGCACACACACATACACACAGTACTGTTTTACTTATTTAACATGTATATGGTTGTTTCTCAGTTAGCTTTTGGTGGTCACTTTAGCTCCAAAGAATCAAAAAATTTTACCCAATTAACCAGAATTTGATTGCATTGGTTACTTATCCCCATTGGAGATAGAATTGTTATTAATCTTGAATTTTAAAATGGTCCATTTACGGAGATTAGCAGCGTGTTCATAATAAAGAAATCTTGTTTTTCACCTACCCTACTTCTTTATAGTGAATTTTTAACCTTTAAGGCCCTCTCATATGTAAATTTTTTGTGAAGGCTTCTTTAACTCCCCCAGGTAGGTGGGTACCATCTTTAAACCTAGAGAACCTTCTCACTGTTGGTATAGCCTTCTTTACATGTGAGGTTGCAATTTTTCAATCTCTTTTGAAACAGTAAGCCCTGCAAGATACCCATGTCTTAATTCATTTGTGTCTCTCTAGTGCTGTTATCATGTCTGGTACACAGTAAATGCTCAGTAACAGTTGTTAATCGAATAAGACTAACATTCTGCTATAGTCTGTTGTGATCTCCCCAGTTTTCTGGGAAGGAAGAGCTTAATGAGACTATTAATCTTACAAAACATGAGGCTTCGTGTTTAAGGATTTTGGTATTGAAAGTTTTCTTTTTCTTAACAAAATAATAAAAAAGAGATAATGTGATATTTGCTAGTGAAACTGTCTAAAATTAGCCAAGTATCAGTTTGTGCAGTGTCTCCTTCTTTCTGGCTAGTGTTTAGCTATTCCAGAGGTCAACCAGATGTTTGTGCAGCAATCTGGGTGCATGCATACTCTTGACACTTTCCAAAGTTAGGCCAGGGATCAGGTATGAGAAGCTGTGGATTTTCCTTGTAATTTTCCTAAGGCCAGCCATCTCAATAAATGTGTCCTGCATGTTATGTTTCCAGAAACTCTTATCAGTTTGAATTTGAAGGCAAATCCTGGTTAACTACCTCATCAGAGATGAAGACTATCATGACAAATACATAAGAGTCCATTGAGCAGACTCTGTGTGGTGGAAATGTGTGGGCGAATGCAATTCTGATACCTATCAATCCTGCTACTGTGCAAGCCATTTAGCAGTCACAAATGACTTAACCATAATGCAGTCAGCAATCCCAGAGTAACGCATTTCCACTCCTGTCAAGGTAGTACAAAGGATAAATTAGCTCCTACAAAGAAGAGAATAGAAATAGAGAAATAGCTCCTTAAACACTTTTCTTAAAGCACTTACCTTGACTGCCTCCATCACAAGCAGCTGTGTTACTTGCTGATCTTAATACTGATGATTTGCATTCACATGGTAAAAACTCGAATTACTTTACAAATATTCTCTTTAAAACTTACACTGCTGTTGTGAAATAAATGCATGATTAATTGCATTTTATTGCTTTTTCTAGGCAGGATCTTAAGCCATTGAGTTTGATTTACCTAGAAAATATGATGATGTAACAATGTACAAGACTGATAAAATGACTGCAAAGTAATGCAGTTAATTTTCTTAACAAAGTTTCTGAAATTCTGTATTACGATTTAAAATACAAATTAAATATCCTTATTCAAATGCTACTGCCACTTTCAGAACTGAGATTTGGACAGCTTCAGTGGTGGGAGTGCTTCATTCATCCTTTGGCATTTTAGAAATAGCCAAAAGACGTCCAAAGCCAAGTCTAATGAATACAGTTGACAGTCTCACTGCCCAACAGAGGTTGAGTAAAAATAAAACAGTGATTTCTTTTCATGTATATCTTCTAATTTGGCTTTCTGAAAATTTTCACATTTCCAAAAAATGTTTTAAAATGTAGCAGCATCACTTAAAGAAGAGTATAGCCTCTCAAGAGATACATATGTCAAATCACTATTTGAATATGTAGGTTTGGGTATAAATTCTCTTAATAGTCCCTTGACCTTCCCCCTCTGCCTTACCCTGCCACCACCAATGACTTTCTCCCAATTCTTCCTATACGCATGAAAGGATTACTTGTTTTGCATATGCATCTTAGTGCTCCATGCTCTGAGAAAACAGGACATCTCCTGCCTAGATTGATTACTTATTTCACACTTCTGCATGGCTATTGATTATAAACTTAGAGCCCAACTGTGGGAGGGCCCAACCAAGCAGATATCTAGGATGTCAATCTATGTGGAGCAACAAACATGATTGGGGTGAAAGAACATTGCCAAAAAAAAAAAAAAAGATTGAGAAAATTATAATTACCAAATTCCACTTCCTAATAATAGTAAATAGTAAATTATAATTACCAAATTCCACTTCCTAATAATAGTAAATGCCCTAATAATAGCAAACACCCACATGCAGCCCAATCTACAACAGGCACTGCTTTAAATGTGTTAACTATATTAACTTCTTTAAATCTCACAGCACCCATATGATGTAGGTACTATAATTACTTCCATTTTAAAGATGGGGAAAGTGAGGCACAGAGAGGTTAAATAACTGTCTAAAGTCACACAGCTAGGATGTGGCAAAGCCTTTATCTCACATGGAAGAACTGGAGATGTTAGGACAAATACTTCAAAAGCCTCTTAGAAGAGTTCTTGAGATCCTTCAGGGTTATGCTCCAGAAACATAAGATGTTCATTTAACTCTTGACTAAAAAGGGTCAGCCCACAGGTTTTTTGCTTGGCCGAAAATACATAAAGCCTAGGGCCAAAACTGCCTTTGCAGAGCCAGGAAGAGAGTCTGAGAACCACTGCCTGCTATCAGGGTTCTTCTCCATTCTTTCTCTAGTCAGCTCTCAAACTCTCCTCCAAATAATGTGAATAAATGATCCAAGAATATAAGGTTGAAGGGGTAAGTGTATTAGTCTGTTTAAGGTGTTAAATTATTAGCCTGCATGAGGAGCCTATACATCTTTGTCACAGGCTGCTCAGATTGAGTACATTTTAATGGAACTAGGCCCCCGAAGTGATTCAAAAAGAGAAAGAAAAGAAAGAAGGGCACAAGGCTCAAACAAAAGTAATACAGGCACCAGCATTACATTCTGATGATAGGATGGGGTCCAACTCTCTAATTCCATGAAAGCTCCTGCTAAGAGACTATGTAATGAACTTTATTTGCTTATTTTTGTCCCATTGGGAAAGGACCAGGATTCACTGTGTTATGCCACCAGGGTTCTTGCTGAAGCAGTAGAATCTTTCTCCTCTTTCAGTAAATAAATTCCTCACTTTGAAATTCTCACAGAAGTTCATATGCTTGTAGCTAAGCCATTATTAGGCAAGAAAACATAGAAATGGAATTTAATGTTTGGAAGAGCCTGTATTGACTACACTGAGTAACTTGACTCTTAGAAAGTCTATCAGGAGATTTTTAGAGATGCACCATTAGAAATGTGTTATATTGTGTTGTCTGCCATGAACCTCTGTTCTTTCCAATTATCCTGCTTTTTGCATGAAGGACTGTTTCTTAAGTTTCCGTTTCTGTTTAGGAAATAAGCATGAATATAATCTATGGTATACATATCTAAGCTTCCATCAAATAAACTACCCCTTTCTCTTCATTCCCCAAAATCTTACCTTTGATCTCTAACCAGACAAATGTTTCCTGGTCCCATCAGAACCAAGTTATGCCTGGATGGGGTTACCAGTCAGGTAGTATGATTTCAGGCAGTCCCTCCCCAGATATTTCTCTTATCTACCTGGATGCAGCCTGCTATGTCATTATTAGTATTTCTTCCTTCAGTTTCAGATTTTGATGTTGTTAAGGGTTGCTCTTTTCCTAAAAGATATGCATTTCAAACTGGTAGCATTTGCACTTCAGTGTGAAGGATTTTTCCAAGAGCAGGTATAATAGATCAAAATTCAGAGAATTTTGATCTATGAGGGCTTTGAAGTAAATGAAGAAGCCACTACTATATATAGGACAGTGTGTGTGTGTGTGTGTGTGTGTGTGTGTGTGTGTGTGTGTGTGTGTGTTCAGATATTCCAAAACAAGACAAAACCAATCTATTTTCCAATTTAACAAAAATATAAAAATGATTAATTTAAGTAAACTAATTCCTGTAAACCAGGGATCCAGGAGAGTCTATAAACCAGACTGCTCTTTTACTTATGATTAAGGGGAGAAGTGTTTGGCCAGAGAGCTGTGATCTGTTATCTGTGTGGGTCTAGTTATCAGACAGCCTGGATTTTCAAAGATTATACTGAATTTCAAATATTCTGTTACATTTCTCTACAAATACTCTCCTATATTTGGAACTATGTGTCAAGATGTATAGATTGCTGGTGAAGAATATGTGGAAAATGTCAATCCTCTACTTAGGATAACCCTTTTAGTTAGATTACCTACTCAGGAAGGTATACCATATAGAGAGATTTTCCATGACGATCCTGGAATCAGAGAATAAAATACTTTCCACCAGGATAAGGTCCAACTGATCTATCACCCTTTTCTTTTATGCTTTCTCTTCTAGAGAAGAGTTCTATGAATGTCGTACCATGCTGTTTCTTAAAATCAAATTTGTTTGTCCTTATACTTTATCCAGAATTATATTCCAGAAAGTTCTAATAGTCATTCCTATGCTGTAATCAATCTTATTTCAGTCAAAAATAGTCTCTCCTTCCTATACTTTGCTAATTTCACCTTACCTGTAATTCATAGTAGGTATAACATTTTATATTCACAAATGCAGGTGCACAAAGATGTGATTTTTTTAAAACCAAACTTAACGTAACCTGTAAGTACCCATTTCTACTAGGTAAGCCAAAACTTAATCATGTCAATTCAAATTCATTAATTCACTTCCACTTAAAAACTGTATCTTTCTGTGCTTACTGAATCAATCCAGAAGTTTCTCTACTTTGCTGCCTTTGTCCCTGAATATTATATAAGTTTCAAAGTGGCTGACTTATTCTGACTTCTTGTCCTGGAACCAGGTGAGGGCTGTCTGGCCCACTTTCTACACTGGGTCCTCTTCGACAGTCACTGAGGTATAGC
>NW_011888789.1:8160618-8177926 GCF_000151845.1 Pteropus vampyrus
CTGCTACAATCGCTCCTGGTAGAGCCTCACTCACACATACTATTTAACCTTGATAACTTTCATTTCACATAGAAAACTAGGAGGCAGATAATTGTGGACCGTCACACACCAATACATTTTAGCAGACAAGCTGAGTTCATGAATATACATCTCAAAGTTCCCTATAGCCATGTACATCCCCATAACACAACTTCTTAAAGTGGTAAAAATGAATATGTTCATTAACAGGTGCAAATAATCAGTGTCTCTCATAATATATAAAATCAGAGGCAAAAAATATATAAACTTAAAATTATGCTTATTTATTAATGTTTCAGTATTCCATCTTACTTTGAAATGACCTAGGCATTTAAGTACTATCTAATTTTTTAACTCAATTTAGTGTAAATCTAAGGTTTTAAGTTTTCTAGAGAGCTTAGAAATTCTCTTTGTACTGACATACTATAAAACATAATTACTACTAAAATAAAGTTTGTTATGGTAATGATTTTATTTGGTTAAACACAAAATTTTATTTTCCATAATTTTAAATGTTAACAGTCTTAAACATTACTAATAGTAGCTTAATCGGTAAACTTGTACTAGTTCCTGAAGTGCATTCCTAAGTAGAATAAAAATCTATGTATATATTGTTCTTAACCCTACTAAATCAGAGATGACATGGTTGTTTTTATTAAACAAAAAATATTAAACCAGTCTTGCTATCAAAGCTTAATCTAAATTATGTGAACTTGAATTTCTAAAACATATCCAACTTGGTTTCTGTAAAGGTAATTTTTTAGTCTAGCACACTGAAAGTACTTGAGATTCAATTTCCTTAATTTCTGGGAATTGTAGGAAGATTCAATTTATGTAAGTGCTAATTTATTGTTAAGCTATCAGAATAGAGCTCCTTTAAGAAATTTTATAATCTAATTTAGTAATACCATCTCGAAGTAGAGAAATATTACATGCTCACACAAATAGAGGTAAAAGCCTCTCTGGATTGCAGATTCATAATCATATAGGCATAGAGAGACCTTTTAGCTTCAGTTCTAAAATTTTAGCCAAGAATCAAGCATAAGCAAAACTTATTGGTCCATATCAAAGAGCTAATTACAAAACTTATCGGTCCATATCAAAGAGCTGTTCTCTTCACAGTGGGTATGAATCTTTAATTTGAGTTCAGTATAGATAGGTAGACAAACGAATAGAAAAGACTGATGAATCAGATTATCTGTTGTCTCACACCCCAGAGAAAGATCTCTATAAATCATTTATCCATTTAGTCAGACCTTGAAACCAAAAGAAGCCAGAACCAGACACTAAGTAAATACTGAAGAAGAAGCAAAGTCAAATCCCTATCATGCTGCCCATGGGCAAGATTGCAGAGCGGGCATGAGTAGTTAGACTCACTGCTGGGACCCCAGACCATGGTCAAGAATGAAGCCCAATGGGCTCCAAGAGGCCTCTTGCCCTGGGTGGGTAAATGAGGATCTGAAAACAGGGGGCAAGCCTGTCCAAGGCATGACACTCAAATTGTGAAAGACAAATGTACTATAAAATTAAGGAGATGATTGTATTTAGTCTTTTGCAATAGGGATAGCATTTATTAATGAGGAATGTCTCAAAGATAAGTGAAAAAATGTGGGGTTTATAGGGGCTAATAAATGAAAAAGTCATGAGGAAGGATGAACAGAAAATCTTATGGGATTCATGATAGAGGACAGTCTTATCTTGGACTATGTAAGGGAAGAGTGGTCCTTTGTAGTTAGCCATTTCTCAGAATATAAGGAGTGGAGAGATTTCCTAACCATCGAACCCAAGGGCTCAGATGAAGTTTGTAAATGTCACTCTCTCACCTTCTAAGAGATCTCAACTCATATGGTTTAAGGATTGGAGTAGATATGAAGAAGCAGAGCTATATAATTTGGAAAAGTTATTCAAATGATTTTGATCATTTTACCTGCCAAATAAAAATCTCTTGTTCTCTAATTTCCTTAAGGTCAGCAATTATATAGTGTATCCCTTTGTAACACTGGGGAAGTTATTTAATTTCTCTCAGTATTTCTCTTCTAGTCAGCAATATTAGGAGGTTGTAGAAAGGTTTATTTATCCATAAAAAGCAAAAGATTGGAAACAACCTAAATGCATGTCAATGGGGGAAGGAATAAATAAAATGATTACTCATTAACTAACTCAATTGAATCTTAGTATAAGGTTTTAAGTAACCTACAGGTATTGGATATTATGCTCAAGTTGATACACTATAAAATATGACTAAAAATTTTGTCAGAATCAAGACTCAAATACATTGAAGATAAATTAACATTTTTATGGGCTTAAGTATTATGTAGGAATATCATTAGCTTTTTCTTGATAAATAATCCAACATAAAATATTTAGAAAGTTCAAATTAACTCGTTTCTTCATAAGGAAACAAACCTCAATCTTATAAGAACAAATATACTCTTATATTCTGTACTGATAAAATTTTGGAAAAGACATACTGCTGATATTTTTTTCTCTCTTAAACCCAAATTATTAAACCAAGTATTTCTCTTAACTGCGTGAACTTGTATTCTTATATAAAGATATTTTTGAGCTGATCGCTTGTAAATTTTACTCAAAAGTCCAACACATTTTAAATTTTACAAGTTCAATTTTCTCTTTTTCTGCGTATTTTTGAAATATTATCTCTATGGATCGATACGAGCAGAGCCCCTTTAGATACACTGTAATCTAATTAGACCCTTTGGAGGAAGGAAAATATGTGCTACCCAATAACAAGAATTAAAGATCTTCCTGAATTATAGATATACACAGAGAGAGAGAGAGCTTATTGTTTCAGTCAAAGTAAACGCAGAAATACAAAAATTCGCTCTCCAGAACTCAAAGAGCTTTTCTCTTCCACGGAGGACACAAAATTCTTAATTGATTTGAGCTCATAAATAGACAAGCACACAAACAAACTACTGACAGATTGGATTCTGTGTTGTTTTTTATCTAACAACACGAAGACCTATATCATTCATCCAATTTGTACCACTAGGGTTTTATTTAAAATAGTTATCTGTCCCTTATATTTTCTGTAAATTCGTAGTTATAGCTAGATATTTGATTAGATTCAGTTTTGATTTATTGGCAAGAATTCTTCTTAAGTTAAATGGTGTACTTGAATCAGGATGTACTGTTTGTCTTTTTTGTGATCCTAAATTGATCAGTGGGTTCAGATGTTGTCGGTCTGAAACTTCCATTATTAGGCTCCCTTTCAGCTTTTAATCTAATGATTTTAGGTTGATGATCAATGCCTAGGTACATTATTTCATTAAGGATTGCAAAGTGGCGATACTCTATCATACCTTCATGAGTTATTAGCTGGAATGCTTCAATTAAGAAAAAGGTTTTTTTGAATAAGGAGGTGACATAATCAAAATTATACTTTAGGAGAATAAATCTAATGCCGATATGAAAAAATAGGTCAAAAGGAGAGATACTGGGGACAGATAGAATTTAGAATTCTTATGAGTTATCTCTGAGAGGTAACGGGTGATCTGAAAAAGGTAATAATGAAGGAGGAGAATGACAAAAAAAAAATATGCTATGTGAAACTGGAGCTGGCCACTGCAGACCTGTAAGAAAGAGATCAAAGAACCTGGCGTGTGGGGAGACGTCGGTGCCACTAACAGGAACAGAGAGGACCAGTGGTTTGGAGAACAGGAGAGCTGATGAGTATTACTGTGTCTGTTTTCATCTCTTTATTAATACAGAAGTTCTCTCCCTGCTGCATTTTCTATTGCTTTGGAGAGTCCGACTTTTAAGAGCTTCACAGCGATTGTTAATTCCCTCAGGGCCCTCCTTCATGATCTAATATTTCTCGCCATCTGGACATGGAAAGATTTTCCTGACATCTAACTAGAATTTTTATTCTCTACTTTTTCCTTTGTGACCTGAAAACACAATCATTTTAAGGGTTTATGGCGAGGCATTTTGATCTTTTTAAGTTTGAGGGAACACTGTGATGACTCAGCTAATTTGGAATTCAAAAGGTTGTCTCTGAGGGTCTTTTAAATATATAAACAAAGGCATTTTATTCCATTCCATTGCCCCTACTTAACCTTTTTTCTACCCCCTTAAAAGATTCTTCTCCTTCCTGCATTCTTCAATTACTGAGCTGTCACTTCCCAGCATGGCCTCCTGCTTGAGTAACCTATGCGGACAGTTTTTAGCTCTCTAAGTCTTCGCCCATAAATTACTCTCCCATTTTCTAATCATATACGTTCCTATTCTCTTAACTCCCTCAGTTAATCTATATTGTTCTGGTATCAATGTGCCCAGGCTTGTATTTGGGAGCCCAGAGCAAACTTATCAAAGAGACTTAAAAAGAGATTTTCTCTCTTTGCTCCACATGGACATGATTCCAAAGGACTCCATCTCATTGCCTGCCGATCCATTGGTTATTCAATGTTTATCAATGTTCTTCCTTGATGCTGGAAAAGTTACATTTAACCCAACAGCATAGAATTCAGAAATGAAGAAAGAATTTGCTTCTGCTTCATTCTGGTTGTACTACTGCTTAGTTGAGCCGTCAAGTTCAGAGAAAGATCATTTCGGTTGTATCATAACATAAATAATGTATCTTTTCTTAAATACTTCATAGAAATTGAATGCTTGAAGTGGAACTTTTTAAAAATTACACTATAGGAGCTGGATACATAAAATAATCTTATGTAGAGACTTTCTTAAAAAGTACAGAAACTCTTTTTAACGATGAATAACAACTCCTTAACTAATCTGTCAAATTTTTGCATATTGAATTTTCTTTCAATGTGATTGGAGTCTGGGGACACCCAGCTTTCACTTCTAATATACTTATAGAAAAAATAATGCAAACACAGAGCAGAGTATCAAATTATGCCAATGACTGGGATTTTTAAAAATAAAGGATGGAGCGTGAGATGGATTGGTCACTTATCTTCCATGGGACAAGCCTGCTTCTGAAAAGAAAACGTATCAATAGGTTGGTAGATGTGCTTTATGTTCTAGTACAGTCAGTGCAGCCACTCTGTCCTCTGTCCCTCACCACTAGCAGAGAAAGGCAGTCACTGAGAATGAAGGCTTTTATATTTGGAGCTGGTACAAGGCTCAGAAATGTCTGGGGCTATGTCACGTAGTTCATGATTCTTCAAACTCTGGAGAAACAATTATTATATCACTGTATCCATCTTTTAGGGAGCCTCTAAAATAGACTGAGTAGCCTCTGAAAAAGGTTCTATTCTAAGCTCTCTAAAAGAAGCTATACCATCCATAGCAATTTACAGATAAAAGCTCACTCAGCTCAAGGGACATCTAGTGTGGGAGCTAGCCCCATCTGGCCTCTGGGATGGAGATGGGACACTGTTCTCTAATTCCTGTATGGGACGATAAACATATTAAAATGAGTCAGATTATGGAATGAAAACTGAGTCGAGCTTTCTGAATTCCAGGCCTTGTGAGGCCACCACAAAGGCAGCAGGGCTGATTTGCAGGCCAACGTGCTGTGCAACACACTGGCTGTTAAAAACTGGCAGCCTTGCTGATGTGTGGTTGAGGTCATTGTAATTGGTGAGTTGTTAATGTTTTGGACATAACCCCCGAGAAAATATTTCTTACCAACTTTAAAAAAGAATTGATTCTTGAAATAAGAGTAACCCCTGACCTCTTCATTTCCACTCACTCAAAAAGATATTTGAGCATTATAGATCACAGAACTCCCACCTGATAGTTTATGTATATGTAGTTCTCAATTTAGCTATGCCTTCCACAGCTGATTGACCCAGTTATCTGGAAGCAGTTATCTGGTGGTGGAGGATTCATTTTTTTCTGCCTGGTATGTGTTAGTGAGTTGCAAACATAAAAAACCTTTCTGAAATGTGTCCTGGATGGGTCACTTTTTTTCTCGCTAAATCTGAAGTCTAACATGGTCATAACTGGATTGAGAAGCTCCAAGCAAGTCGATTGAGTGATACGTCTCACCTCATATTTAAAACCGAGTGAAATCTGGTTAAAATGAGCACCCAGGCAGCTGATAAGGAGAAAATTCCTCTCTTAAGGACTGTATATGGATGAAGAGGTAGTGTGTTGTGCAGTAGCTAATCCTAGCTCCATCTCGTTGCTGGGAATTGGGGAGGTAAGGGAACAGAGTATGTGGTAAGGCCATTTCCTCTCACCCATTGCATGCATGTCACTTCAGACCTCCACCCAACAGTCCCACAAAAACCAAGGTTATTTTCCTGACTCGCCATTGAAAAAATGGAAAGTGTAGCCAAACTCCTGTTCTATGGGTGAGAAACCACTAATACCCTGACTTCCCCTGTCTTGAAATGAACTTACCACAGAATTGCCAACTGATAATTTTTTATTTCACCTCCTATCCCACTTGTTTTTTCTAAGATCATGAGTCCCAGGGGACTGAGTCTGAAACCCACGGAATTCTCTCTTTCTTTATTCTCAACAGCCTAAGTGAATTGAAGAATGAGATGATCTCGTGCATAATTCAGACCATGATCTTGCGTTGAGGCTGGCAAAGGTGGTGTGGGCTATATCCCACAATTCTAAAAACAAATGGATTAGTCACTCAGATATTTGCTTTTCAGAGCGTAGCTGGACAAAAAGCCCCATGATCAGATGGAAGGTCATCTAGGTCTTGTTATGACCTATTCAGCAAAAGAGTCTGAAAATATAGTCTAGCCCCAGCAGGTACCTGTTAAAAAGATATCCTTGAGTCTGAAAATGCCAAAAATGTGTTAATTTTGTGACCCATCAGTAATAAACTGTAGAGACAATTAGCTAAATTCATCTAATTTGTTGAAATTCACGGCTAGGATTTAAATTTTCAAGGACAGTGGCTATAGCTGTTCTGCTTTCCAGTACACATAAAATCTTTAGTATGATATCTTCTCTGTAATTATTTTAATAGCATTGAGTTGAAGAAAAATATCTGCAACTTCAGTGGGCCTAAGTGTTCCATGCTCAATACTACACTAGTAAAATAGTGAAAGACCAGGCAAACAAAAGGACCCTCTAGACAACTGGAAACAGCTTCAATACATCCCAAGTGATAATGTCAGGCCATGTTGGATTAGAATACAGATAGTCGGTTAGGTTGCTAGTAAGTGATGCTGTTGCATTAGGACACAAATTTCCCAGGGTGTAAAGTGACAAATTCTCCAAACTTTAGCCAATGAAACCTAAGAAGAAGTATTATTTTTTCAAATATCGACTCATTTCTTTTAGTGCTTATTTTTGTCTTTCTCCATAATTCCTGTGGAAGTTATAGAAATCAAGCAAGTAATCACTGTTTAAAGGAAAAGGCAAGGCAAATTGTATCTTTTCATTACATTAAATATGAGAGGGAGATCCTTGTGTTATAAGAAATCAAGCTATAATCATCATTATTTTTTGTTTTGAGTCATTTTGAACAACTTTTTCAAAATCATGCTTAAAGAAATCATGAAATTATCCTGCCTTTGCAAATTTTTATAATGTAAATTAAAGAGTTAAGGTTTTGATGGCTATAATCACAAGAGCGTAAGATAATTCATGATTGATAAGTGTCTGTGTATCATCTGCTTATACTCTTTATTTATGGTGTGATTCCTTTTGCATTTGTAATTGTGTTTGAGTGTTTAGATTTATATTTGCATAACACCATAGGTACACAAATATTCAAACAAATATTTTTCCAGTATGACAGGAAAAATGTGTTTCCCATCCCTCTTCATGTGTTTTTTTAACATAAATTTGGCCACAGAACCATTAGGTTTTTAAAAAGCAGATAATGGTGCACCAACAATTAAGAATAAGTGAGCTCTGTAGGTTTTTCTACAACAATCTTGTTAGCAGGTAATTTATGAAATTAAAACAAGTGACAGACCAAATTCTAACACAGAGATCATCACTTATTAGCAAGCAGGCATATAACATATCATAGACTGCACATTAGATAAGGTGACCAATTGTCCCAGTTTGCTCAGGACTATCCCAGTTTTAGCACTGGAGTCCCAAGTCCAGGAAACTCATCAGCCCTGACCAAATCGAGACCTTTGATCATCCTAGATACACTCTCTTCTTTTAGATGCCCTGAAGCAAGAGGAAGTCAAGCTTAGAGCTGACAACTGTAGGCATATCTGTACTAATGGCTGGACACAGAATGACATAGGAACGCAGCCTCAGGTGCCACTATTCAGGAAAATTTGAAGAAACTTCTAGATTCCTGTATCCTTTTCATGTAAGAGTGGAGTGTCACTAAAATATTTTAGCCTATCCACGTCTCAAAAACCACTCATTTCACCATGGAGAACTAACTCATTTCTGTCATGCTAGTTGATTAGCCATTACTTTAATCAAAGAAACCCCATTTCTAATACTCATTGATCTATTTTGAAAAACCTTGATTGTTAATCACCAGAGCAGTTGCAGCAGCATCCGGGTTTCTGGGTACATGTTTCCTGACCACCAAGAATGTGGATAAAACTCACACTATGCATTTATATGACACCATATATGATCAAACATCTTAGAGTAAAGAACAGTTATCAAAATACCTCATGCCTCAAGACAATTGAAGGAAACCCATAGACTGAGAAACTCGGGAATGAGTGCTTTCTAAGGACAGGAAATCTGAAGAAGTATTAGCTAATGACTTTCAGAACATCAAGTTTGTCTCTGCAACAATATCAAACTTCAGCAGAAAGAAAGTGAAAACTCCCTAAAATTACAAGATTAAAATAAATCCATGCCATTCTAGCAAAAAGTCGACCTACTAGAGAGATAGTTTTGTGGAATTCTAGGGCTTGAATTCTAGTCCTTTCCATATGTCTTAGCAAGCTCCTTAACTTGGACAAGTCACTTCACTTTTTTGAATTTTTGTCTCTTTCATTGTAAAGAGTAGTTTATCTTAAGACTCTTTTAGCTCTTAAAAGTGTCTAAAGTCTAGATTATAACTCTAAATATTTGAATTTTTCACTTTGAGTTTGACAGAAATAATTAGCTTTTCTTGTGTTTTGCCAGCATTAAGTAGAAACTTGGCTGACCTCCATGCTTCCAGTTCTTTAACCACTATCTTTCACTCTGCTAGAAATGGTAGATGATTTCTCTGAGGCAGAGAATATAGTTATGAACACAATGGTGTTTTGTTGATGCCATGGTCAGCATCTTGAAGGTGTCTGAGTCCTTTTGACTCCTAGGAATAGTGAGCATATTTTGGACATTGAAAGAGCTTCATACAAATATTCTGAGTGTGTGTTTACTTCATATTTAAAGACAATGCCCCAAATAGTCATTCTCTAGGAATGCAGCTCTTACAGCTTTGGCATTAAATTTCTCTAAATGGAATTTGCTGTACAGATAAAGCACAAACAGAGCAAGCTTTGACTCTGAGGACATTTCCTTTGATAAAACATTCTCAAAAAGGTCTATGGGAATAAAATTATTTAGCCCTTTGTTTATGTGATAGCAATGATTTTTACAATGCAAGGTGAAGATATCCAGACCAATTCTTTAGAATGTTTCACTTGATTTCTCAAACTGATGTGCTGTCTTAGTCTGACATCTAAATCAAGTATGGTCATACGCTTCAAGGCACAAATTAGAGGACTGGCACCAGACTACAACGGTTAGGCAGTAGAGAATCAATACGGGCCATTTAAGCAACAGGACTGACTATGTTTCATTTTTGACACTTAAGTTTATGTTTATTGAGTAGAGGAGCTTTAACTCCACAGCAGCAATAAACTCGTTAGGAAGTGTCAGCTTGGATTATAGAGCATGGTAAATAAATATCACCAGTGCTGGACACAGTTTTCATTGACTTTCTAGTACAGTATCTGGATGTGAAAGCAGTCTAAGCAGTTTGGGGTACAGCAGACTTTGAGAACAATTTCCAATATTAGGAAAGAATGTCTGTAAGTCTAGAAGACTTTTCTCTAGAAACTTCTAACAAAATGACATTCCAACTAACACCTGTAAGTGGATTTGTTCTATGCGGTCTGAAAACTAGGTCTTGGAATGAAATTCTCATTAGGCACCTGGCAAACCTGTGTCAGACAGATATACATGGAGGTTGTTCTAAAAAAGAATGATCTCTTCCTCCAAGCACAATCTCCAAAAGCGAAGCTCTATAACAAAATTTAAAGACAATAGGTTGCTATAACCCTTGGTAAGGCAATGATGAATGGAGTCAGAGGAAGCAAAATGCTGGAGAGTAAGACCTGGAGAAAGGCCCTTTATAAAATGTGCTTGTGCTCCCTCCGATCAGGTTCAGCTCTGCTTCCATGTCAAGCGTGCAGGCCTTTCTTTCCCTCGTGCATCTTTTTGATCCATAAGTGGAACAGGATCACTGCAGAGGAGAGTGATTGGTGCCACAGATGTGCCTCGCCTGACATACTGCCTGTTCTAGTGTTGCTTATTTTCCCATCTACTATGTTCCAGCGGAGTCGAATGACAATCCAAAAAGCTTTGATTTCAGCTTCTCTCAGGGTCAAGATAAGTAAAACCCCCCCTTCTGAGTAGAAAGTCTTTAAAAATGTTATTGATTAACTTTTAATCAGTAACTCTGAACTGTACCCCAGATTTCTTTTGTGTTCTGTCTTTACTGGCTGGGACTCTTTATCTGCCTCTTTGCAGCCAGTTGTGCTCTCCTGCCTCTGTTCTTATTCTTCCTCCCTGTTTTCCCAGAACTGTCATTAATTATATCAAAATATATCTTACGACAAAGGACAAAAGAATTTATAAATATAGTTGGTCTTGTAGACTTCTTCAGGTCCTTCATGTAATGGGTCTTAGAATTCAGGCAAGATCTGCAACCAAGGGGCCCACTATGTCTTTCTATATTATGTTTTCCTAAAACAGATTAGCAAACTGGGTCATTAGGATAAACGCAAGTTATTTCATCAGCCAGGTTGGATTGCTACAACCAACTGATTATCAAGAATCTACTACGTGTTCACAACTGGCCTGGAGAATGTGCATGCTGAGCTCTGGGCTCTTAGCCTTATTATTGAAGAATAATTCTTCCGGTGATGGTGCATCTGAAAACTTTGAAATATTTAACTGTCTCCAATAATTAATTGACCTGGAACATATCTTGGTTCAATAGAAAAGTACTGGATTTTAATGAAAAAGAATGAAACCATTTACTAAAATGTTAATGCACTTGGAAGAGAGCATCCGTATCCTAAGTGCTTGTGCTGATTATTCTCCTTTTGACCCCTCAGTCACCGCCTTCCTCCCACTATTCATTCTCCCATCTTTTCCCTCCTGCTCGCTCCCCAGGAAAGGGAACCTCTATGGAGGGAAGACTACACCACCCAGGTTCCCTTGCCAGCCAGCTTCAGTTGGGGGTCAGCTGAAGGGAGGAAGCCTCAGGGAACCAGAAAGTAGGAAGAGAGAGAGTCCAGAGAATTCTCTTCTTGCCCCTTCTTTTACTTCTCTGACAGCTATCCAATCCCTCCATTCCTAAACTCCTGTGTGGCCCCTTCCTCCACTGCACAGTGACCCTGCTTGCTCTCTCTGTCCCTTCAGCCCAGGAAGAATAATGCCTTCCTTCTGTTGCTGGTCCATGGATGCTTCAATGTCTCATATTTGTTTCCATAATTTTACCCAAATCTGTGTTAATCCCTTCATTAAAATCTATTCACTTAAATCAGTGGTTCTCAACTCTTCCTGAACATTATCATCACCAAGGGAGCTTTTAAAACTACCAATGCCTGGGTCCCTATCCTGAGACTGATGTATCAGGCCTAGGGTGGGGACTGGGCAGGGGTGTTATTTAAGAGATCTGCAGATAATGAAGCCAGAGTTGAGAACCACTTATTAAAATCTGAGTGAATTCTGTTTCCTGCCAAAACCCTGATTAATAGAGTACTCAGTGAATATTACCTATTGTTAGGACAACTACTAACACCACTACTTTTATTTCTACTATGTTAATTTAATAGTTCTCCCCAAGTTACTGCTGAGGAAACCTTTGCACAGAGGTTAAATAATGTTCTGAAAATTACATGCTTCCTAAATAGCAGAGTTAGAGTTCAACTTATTTGACTCAAAAGCTCATGCTCTTTATGCTCCTTCCATTATGATGTACTGCCAAGATTAGAGCTTCTCAAACTTTAATGTGTATATGAAACACTTAGGGATCTTGTCAAAATGCAGTTTTGATTCAGTAGTTCTGAAGCCTGAGGTGTCGCATTTCTAACAACCTTCCTGGAAATACCAATGCTGCTGGTCTGACGACCTCACTTGAGTATCAAGGAAATAAACAAGTATTTCCCACTCTCTTCTTTCTTCAAACCTTCAAACATTCCTCCCCATCCTTATCATTTTTCTATCTGATGACCCTGCTTCTTACCTCACTGAGAAAACAGAAGCATTCAAAAGACTCACATTATCATGTCCACCCACTTAATCCCATCTGCCCCCACCTACTCTGTCTTCCCACCTGTAACCACAGATGGAATATTCATGCTCCCATTCAAAACCAATCCAATCAGTGTGCCACATTCCATCTACCCTTGTTCACCCTAGGGCATTCCTTCAGGAATATTTTCCTCTCTACTGCATCTTTTTTTCCCCCTCTGTCCTGAATTGTTTTCATTAGCATAACATACGAACATTATTATTTCTCTTAAGAAACAAACAAAATAACTTTATTTTGATTCCATTCCCCCCACCAGTTTCCACTCCAATTTTTATACTTATTTGCAGAAAATTACACAAATTTTCCACATGTGTTGTTATCAACTGTATTCTTCTCATTCTTAGCTTTTATCAAGGTTTCCAATGAGATATATATTGCTAAATCCAGTGGTCGGTTCCAGTCTCCCCCTTAGTTTTTATTGGTATTTCATACATTTATTAACTGTCTCTTCCTCGTTATAGGTTAGAACATCACACTCTTGGTTTTTTTGTTTTTTGTTTTTTTTCTTTTTGGCTGGCTCTCCTTATCTCTATTATCTTTGGCATGCTCAGGACTCAATCTTTAGTTCTCTATCTATATTTACTCTTTTAGTGATGGCCCCCAGCAGTGTGTCTTTAAATAGCATAGATATTTAAAATTTATACTAAATTTATATTTCCACTTGATCTTTCATGTGAAATCCACACTCATAAATCCAGCTGCTTATGTAACATCTCCATTGAGATATCTAATAGACATTTCAAACATAACATGGTAAAGACTAAACTTTTATTCTTCCCAAACTTATTTTATCCACAGTTTTTCTCATCTCAGTTGATCCACCTCCAGCCTTCCAATTGCTCAGGTCAAAAATCTTGAGGTCATCCTTGACTATTCCTTTCACACATCACATCCACCATAATATGAAATTCTATTGGTTCCTCAAAATATAGTCAGTCTCACATTTCTCACCACCTGTATTGCTACCACTCTTTTCTGAGACTTGCTTGGACCATTACAATAGCCTCCTCAAATAACTCCTTTATTCTATACTTGCTACCTGACATCCATATTCTCTTTTAACAAAGCAGATAGAGTGAACCTCTTAAAATGCAAGGCAGATCATATGGCTTCATTGCTTAATACCCTATAACAGACTTCATTTCACTCTGAGTGCAAGTCAAAGTTCTTATACAGTCAAAAATGTCTGTATAATCCATCCTCCTTTCTGACCTTCCAATCTTACTTCGCCAACATTATATTCAATTAATTTCCTGCTCAATCACTTCTTTCCAGGTATATTGACCTCCTTGATGCCACTTGAACATTTCAGGAATGCTCTTGCCTTCTATTCTTTGCACCGGCTTTCCCTTCTCCCTAGAATGTTCCTCCTTGGGTATCTGTATGAATAGCTCTCTCATCACCTTCAAGCCTTTGCTCAAATGTTACCTTCTAGGCAAGTCTTAATCCTGATCATTTTTTTTAAATTACAACTGTCCTTCACCCACATCCTATCTTTGACTTTTCTGATTTCCATTACTCTGTTCATTTTTTTATTTTCCTACAATTGGCAATTTCCTTATTTACTATGCTTATTATTTGTTTTCTGGAATATAAGTTTCCAGGAAAAGGGGGCTTATTGTCTTTTGTTTTCTTCTCTTTTTTGAAGTACCTAAAAGATTGTCTGGCACATAGAGATACTCAAAAGGTTTTGTTGAATAAATAAATGAATAAAAATAGTTTTTGTTATAGTTTTAAGATGGTAGATAACAGAATAAACTTTTGTTAGTCAAAAACCAAGAACCTGAGTGTTATAAGTATGATAATAAGATTCAGACATAACACCCACACAAGCACAAAAGATAAAATTCCCATCTCTTTCTAGACCTATTTGCTTATCTAAGTCCAAAGAAATGACTTCTTTCTATTCAGGAGTGAGATTTACTGTTATATGAGAAAGATTCTCTTCCTTAAGCTTTGGCCAACTCTAATATCTCAATCAAAGTAAACAGCTATTACCTACTTTCTGTTCTCAACAGATTTGACAACATTTTATAGTATGAAAAAATGTCTTGTGATGTGAAATTTAGACTATTGACAGACTGGATAGGGATTCTAGAGGGTTTGGGGTAATGTTCAGTGTTTCACTGCACAGAGCCCTCAAGGTAATGTTCTCAAGAATCAATAATTGGAAGCCAACTAAATAGCCTTGTTCCCTCAAATGCGAACCTGGTTACTTTATCAAGAAAACAGATGTTTATTGCTTTGAGGCAGAAAATAATAAGTCAGGCAGGTTTACAAGCCCCCTTTTCATCTTGAAAGCATTTCTGTCAGCTTCTTCATCCTCAGAGAAAATTACCCAATCAAGCCCTGAAAGGTAGATGATGAGTGGGTGTCACACTTGGCATCTCATTTCTTCTTCCTGGCCAGGGATATGGAGATGCTATTGACCTCCCAACTTAGGGAAAAACATATTTTTTTGTCAGCAAAGTTGTTTGAGAGCTTTCTTGGAAGAAAGAAATCATGTAACTATATGCTAATGTAGAAAACCAAAGGAAACTGGCATGAAGCTCTCAGAACAGCTCTAATTTTGGTTTAGATACAATGATTCAATAACTGGCATTTATTAGACGGGAAAGAAGAATCTTATGTTCTCTAAAAAGTAATTTGGAACGGGATGAAGGAGTCACATGGAAATCCTGTTCATCTTTTTTGATGATCTGAATGTTTTATTATGTATTTCTACACCTTTCAGGAAAATTCAGGAAAGAACAATGATGGTTTTAAGAAATGGCCAGTCTCTGAAAGTCTATATCCCAAGTTCAGAGAGCACTCAGTAAAGTTCTCCAAACAAGTGAGTTCCTTTGAATGTTCTAACTTTTAAGCATTTTAATCATGATTTTTAAAATATATGAGGTGACCACATGAGAAAGAAAGCGTTTAAGATTTTGTTCACATTTTGAGGTAGAGAACAGCCAGGACCAAAGGAGCCTGAACAATCTTTATCTACAATGGGCTGTATATGTCAGCAACAAATGGAATGGAAATGCAAACATTTCCTGTAGATTGAATCAATATGTGTTTTACAGACATATGAAATAGTATTTTTCATATAGGTGTACCACTATATAAGGTCTATAAGAACCCTTCAAGCTAGTCTCAGATTTGATTCAGAGTCAACTACTAATAGTCAAGTATACCATCTGGACCCACCAGCTGCACTTTGTCAGCAGAGTGAGGGCATTTATGTGTTCTGTTTAATTCTATTATTTCATATGGGTTGGTCATACCTCCCTAAAATATCGGTAACTGCTGAAGGCAGAGAAAGCATGAGATTTGGAGATAGGCCACCTAGGTTTGTGTCCCAACTCTGTGCTTATTAGCGATAAAGCAAAGAACCAGTCATTTACTATCTCCGATTCTTAGTTTGCTTATTCTGTTTGAAAAGTGGAAAAATAATCAAATTAATACCTCTAGTATAAGAAGAACATAAGGATCCAGTGTTCAAGGTGACTTGTAAATTAAGTATTATGCAAATATTAATTCCCCTAGTGACATGTAACTCTCTGTGGCTCAGTGTACGTAAATTATTTACAGTTGTTCACCTGATTTTCTTGGTCTTTGCTGAACAATCTTGGTCACTTTATCTTAAAAAATTGGGTTAGACAGGGGTAGGAAGAAGGATATGAGAAAATTAGATTTGTACTTCTATAGCACAGATATAACTGTGCTTCTATTGCCTCTGCTTATCTAAATGTTTTACATTCATGAGATAGTACTCTTTGTCATACACTCTCCAAAATTCATGAAGGTCATTTTTAATGTAATATCCCCAGTTGGGGCATCTGATATGCAGATTAATTCACAAAGTTCTACAGTACCACTAGCATTTCCCTCTTCTCCATACTCTCTCTAGCAATGTAAATCGATGCCTATAGATAGCATGGAGAATGGGCATTTCATTTGGTTATTTTTCTCTCGAGAAGTACACTTCTATAGATGTCTTAATGAGCTACAGAATGATATTTCTGTGGGCTTAACACAGTGGGTTTCAGTTAAGTACATCCTTTTTTCCCCCCACTCTTGGTTCTCGATTCATGCTCTTAATGACCAAAACACTAGTTAGTACTCACAGAAGCAAATGTATCAGTAAGAGGAAGTTTAGGGACACTTGTGGAATGTCTAAAATGGGGGCTTTCAGGAAGTATAAACTCCCTTTACTGCCAGGAAAATAACAAAACAACAGGTGAAACGATGTTAAAAAATAGGTAAGAAAAAAAATCCAGTAGACATTACCATAGGACCAACCACAAATCGCCTAGATCATGGGTGGGGTATTAGGCAGAAGGGTACATAGAGAAGTTAGTAAACAGAAGATAAGTTAGCTGGGCTACAAGCCAATATCTTTTGCTCTTTTGAACAACTTTCTCATCAAGGTATCACATTTATTCTTCTTCTCACACTTAGTACTAATTCTTTTAAGGAAGACAGTAGTAGTTACAAAGTCATAATTATTTGCTTAAGTTTTCTTTAAAACTTAGTCAGACGGAAAAGGACAAAAACTGTACAATTTCACTCATATGTGGACTACAAAACAAAAAAGAAACAAATGAACAAACAAAACAAAATAGAAACAAACTCATAGATACAGACAGCACATTGGTGGTTACTAGAGGAGCTGGGATTTGAAGGGAGGGCAAATGGGTAAAAGGAGTCGATTATATGGTGAAGGAAACTACACTTTTGGTGCTGAGCATACTATAATGTATACAGATATGAAATTATAATATATAACTAAAAATTATGTTATTAACCAATGTTACCTCAATAAAAAGGAAAAAGAGAAGAAAGAGGTCTGTAGAAAGGAATAATAGAGCAGCTTTCTATATTCCA